>NW_028293716.1:0-17236 GCF_964341445.2 Mesoplodon mirus | reverse complement strand
CATGGTCCAAATCTTTCCACACACCTTAACCAGGAGGACATTGCTGCCATGGCCATTCATACCAGACAGCCACTCAGTTCTCCTTAGAACCCACGTGCTGTGGCCACGCTGGGGAAAGCCTCTCACGCTCCTGCCCCAGGGGACATCTGAGGCTACCTGTCCATGTCCCACCATCCAGGTGAGCAGGGAAAGGAGATGTTTGGGTTTGTCTCAGATCCAAAGTTCAAATCCAAGGGTTGCACCATTTTCTTGCCAAAATTGTTAGAGGAATACCATGCATCTTAAAGCAGCCCACTGCTTACAGAAAACATCTGTCATAGACAGAATGTTTGTGTCCCCCTCAAAATTCATACATTGAAATTCTAACCCCCAATGGATGGTGTTAGAAGATGGGGCCTTAGGAGGTGATTAGGTCATGAGGGTGAGGCCCTTGTGAATGGGATTAGTAGCCTTATTAAAGAGACCCCAGGGCCCTCCCATCCTTCCACCAGGTGAGGACACAGGGAGGAGATGGCCATTCATGTGCCCGGAAGGGAGCCCTCACCAGACGCCGAATCTGCCTGCACTTGATCCTGAACTTCCAGCCTCCAAAACCGTGAGAAATAGTTCTATCATTTATAAGCCTCCCAGGCTGGAATTCTGTGAATGGACTGAGACAACATTTAACCTTCATCTGACCTCACTATCACCCTGGGAAGAAGGTGCCCTATGTCTCCATCCCCCTGAGGAGGATGTTGAGGTCCAGGGAGACTGAAGTGGCCTGGCCAACACTGCTCAGTTTTCTGAGCCGCGACCAGGTCTTTGTTCTGTTTTTATTTTCCCTGGAGATGTCAGCTTTCTGGAGCAATCGGGCTGGGCAGGGTGGGAGTTACTGCAGAGCCTGAGTCTCTGTTCCTCTAAGATGTGCTTCCTCGTCTCACTAACTCTGTTGGCTGTCACATCTTGCACGGATACAGCCCTCTCTGCCAAATGCCATCCCGACGCCTGCATCACTTACCAGCTAATATCACAAAAGTGGTGCGTACGAGCCAGGCTTCTTCCCCTCCTGCAGCCTCGGAGGTGCCAGGAGCACCGTCAGCCCCACTTGTACCACCCTGATGGGGTCAACCTCTCCACGCCTGGCTCCACCACCCACACTGACTCAGAACTTCTTTGGCCAAAACCGAGTTTAACCGGCAGGAGAACAGAGACTCGGTTCATCGCCAGCGTGTCTAGTGAAGGTGAAGGACGGACAAAGGAGCTTTGTTATTTGCTATTAAATCCAAGCACACCCTCCACCCTTCAAAGCCTTCTCTCTCCTGAGTCCAGCCCTCAATTTTATTTCATCTTCCCTATTAGCGACTCTCCACGTCTGGGAAAGATCATCTGATTTGCTCACTGTCCTCTCATGTGTTTGGCCCATTTCTGCATCCACATCTTTGTCCCCACTGCTTGTTCTCCATCTCTTTTCTCATCCCCTACTAGCTACAGCCCTCCTTAAACGCGGCTCATACCTCATAACGTACCTGCGCTTTATTCAGTCAGCACTCCTGTTGCAGGAAGCCCAGGAAAGAGCTCGGGGGCTGCTCTGCTCTCAGTCAAGGGCACGACATGGGGGTGCTGAGGGCTCAGCTCCAGAGAGGAGGGTGCCTAGTGGCTGTGGCTGGAGAGAGCGGATACCCAGCATGCTGGTCTGGGAGAAAGGCTCCACCACTTATGCAAATAGGGGGCCTGTTTTGCATGAAATACTTCAAGTATTGACTGAGTTGGGAAATCTATGGGTCATCTATTGAGGATACTCTGTGGCTGGTGGACGCACCCTCGAGAGAAGTCTGGGTCAAAGATGAGTGAGAAGAAGCATGTTTACGTAGAACTCTTGAGACCAGAAGGGATGAGGTCTCCAAAATAGAACTTTCAGAAGGGGAAGAGAAGACCAGCGAGATGACCACCTGCTCCTGACATGTAGACAACTTGGGGGTAAGTAGGACACAGTACAGGAGCCAGAAGAGCGGCAACTTCCCTGGATGACCAGTTCTTAAACTCACCAGAAGCCACATTTCTCATTTTCCATATGGAAACAATAATGCCTGCCTTGCCTCCTGGCAGAGCTATTCTGGACACACACCCTGATAAAGGGTCAGGAAATCCATCTGCAAAGTTCTGGGGAGGTCGGGCAGCATTCTTCACAAGAGACGTTTCCATGTGCTTCCCTTAAAGATTCACTTCTCCTTATAACGTTTATGGGTTGAATCAGTTACAGGGATTCATTTTGTACCTGGTTTCAGGAGGGACCAAGGCTGCTTCATCTCTGCCCTCCTGGCTCCTTGTCCTCGTCACTTTTCTGAAGCTGCCAGGGCCAGCTTGGTTCTCCGCCTCCCTCAGACCCCTCCCGCCTGTGCTGCTTTATCACCGTCCATCACCCTTCACCTCCAGGGACCCTCTTCCCTAGCCCACCTCCCGCGGAGAGCTTCATTTCCGCTGCCTGCCTCTTACTCGGATCAGATTCCCAGGCTCCGGCTCCAGGGCTCGGCCTCCCTGGGGATCTCATCCACTCTGGGCGCCGTCAGCCACCCCCTCTGTCCAGGGAGAGTCAGGCCCGCGAGTCCAGCCCTGACCTTCTTTGGTGTCTCCCATCTTCCTCTCAACCATGTAATGCCATGCAGGTGTTGCTCAGAATAACTAAACCAGTGTCCATTGTATTTTCCTCCATAGCGACTCTGCTTCAGATCGCTGAGAATGGGGCCAAGTAGTTTCAGCAGCCGGTGTCCAAAGCTTGAAACACCTCTACCTTCCTCTCCCACCCCTGCAGACCCCACTGCGTGTGTAAGACCCCCTCCTTCCCTCAGCCAGCACTGCCTTGGAACTGGCTCCATGTCGGCTACTGTGCCGGGCCCTGGGCAGAGTGGAGACACGGTCCTTGTCCTGAAGCAGGCACGTGGGGGACCCAGTGTGGGGAGATCTCAGCCCCCCACTGGGGTTAAGCGACTCCAGCGAGTGCAGCTTCATCTCTTTACCTCCACGTGCTAGACAAACCACCACAGTTTCCCAACAGGTCGTGTCATGGAAAATGTCAGGAAGCCCCGCCCTCAAGGAGCCTGGTTTCATTTGAAAGAGAGAGACGTGAACCCAGAGTCGGAACCCTGTCCTGCCTCTTCTGTATCAGGTTCCGGCTCCCTGGCCCAGTTTCCACCCGAATCTCCGTGGAGCCTCCTGCCTGTCCTGCTGTCCCCCGGAGCCCGTGTGTCCCGGATGACGTGTGGAAACAAGTCTGGGAAAGACGTCCAGAGCCGCCGTCCCAACTCTGCCCTTGGCTTCACCAGCCTGGCTACTTCACCTCCCAACTGGAGGTCGGCCAGCGTGCCCCAACCCCCTGTCTTTCCGACCCTGCTTGTGCCGCCCCACCAGGGGGAACCCCGCCTCCCTCGCTCCAGCCACCAAATCATTGCTGGTCTTTCAACAGCCTCTCTGGAAGGCTGAGGGGTGTTTACGCAGATGGCAGCTCTAGCAGCTCCCCGTGGTTTTCCAGAATTCCCGAGGTGGGGCATATTCTCTGCACCCCTATCCTGTGACGAAGTGCCTGAGAGATTGCCAATGGGGGCGGTGCTGGTGGAGATGGTGGGGATGATGGTGGGGATGGCGGTGGGGATGATGGTGGGGTTGATGGTGGTGGAGATGGTGGGGATGATGGTGGGGTTGATGGTGGGGATGGTGGTGGAGATGGTGGGGATGGTGGTGGTGGAGATGGTGGGGTTGATGGTGGGGATGATGGTGGGGTTGATGGTGGTGGAGATGGTGGGGATGGTGGTGGTGGAGATGGTGGGGTTGATGGTGGGGATGATGGTGGGGATGATGGTGGGGTTGATGGTGGGGATGATGGTGGGGATGATGGTGGGGATGATGGTGGGGATGGTGGTGGAGATGGTGGGGATGGTGGTGGTGGAGATGGTGGGGATGGTGGTGGGGATGATGGTGGGGTTGATGGTGGGGTTGATGGTGGGGTTGATGGTGGGGATGGTGGTGGTGGAGATGGTGGGGTTGATGGTGGGGATGATGGTGGTGGAGATGGTGGGGCTGGTGGTGGTGGAGATGGTGGGGTTGATGGTGGGGATGATGGTGGTGGAGATGGTGGGGCTGGTGGTGGTGGAGATGGTGGGGTTGATGGTGGGGTTGATGGTGGGGATGGTGGTGGGGATGGTGGTGGGGATGATGGTGGGGATGGTGGTGGTGGAGATGGTGGGGTTGATGGTGGGGTTGATGGTGAGGATGATGGTGGGGATGATGGTGGGGATGGCGGTGCCGGTGATGAGACAGACAGTGGCTGCTCTGTGTGCAGCTACAGGCCCTACTGGCCCTCTGGAAAGCCCATATGTTAGCATTCTGGAGCCCTCCTGAAGGAGGGAGAGCACATCAGGGGATTAATAGCCACAAATAAGCTAAACTCTCCGCCTCAAACGGTATCTAATTGTCTCATTGAGAAACTGAGTTGGAGAGTTGACTAATTGTAAACAGATTTCCCACCCTCTCCCCTCCTCTCCCACTCTCTCCCCTCCTCTCCCACTCTCTCCCCAGCACATGCACGCACACACATCCCACCCTTCATCCCCTCTGAGGGCAAAGGATAATTACTTGTTGGAAATCACCAAGCATTTAAGGAAATGCTCCAGGAATTAAGGGAACTAGACAAGGGCCCAGCTGGGGGCTGAGCAGGGAAGGAGTCTCTGGGGGCCGCTCCCTGCATCTGAAATCTGGCTGCATCTCTCTGCTTTCTGAGGCTGGAGAGGGGACTGTGGGGCCGGGATTTCCTTCTTGGGTGGATGAGCACTCTCAGAGGCAATGCTGGAGAGACCTGGGACCACGGCTTTCCCCGCAGGAGGCCACCTATGGGTGCTGGGGTACTGCTGCCTTTGCAGTTTCAAGCTGTGAAAAAGATTCACCCTTACAGCCAGTCCCTCCTGCCCTGTGCTTCTCACGGCCCTAATCCAATGACTGCTGTCCTTATGAAAGGGGAAGTTTCAGGGCAGACACAAACGCAGGGAGGACGCCGTGTGAACATGAAGACGGCCATCGACAAGCCGAGGAACAGAGCCCTCATTCAGAGCCCTTGGAAGGAACCACACTTGGTGATGCCCTATTTCAAACTGCCAGCTTCCAGGACTGAGAGACACTAAATTCTGTTGTTTCAGCTGCCGGCCCTTTGGTGCCTGGGACTCTGACACACTGGGCCGCGGGTGCACGCAGAATCCTGCCAGGCACGCAGGTGTGTGTGAACTGGAAGGATGAGGGCACCGCCACCCCACAGGACAACGGGTGCCCAAGGGGGCGTGAGAACCTGTAAACCTTCCCCCTTCCCCCCTTCACTGGACAGTTCAGAGGCATGCTCTGGGGGGCCTCTCGTGTGGTCCCAGCTGGATGAAGCCCAGGGCCCACGCCAGTGACCTGCTCAGTTATGCACCCTTGAGTGAGCGTCGCCCACTCCTGTTCCCCAGACGACATCTCACAGAGCCTCCTGCCTGCTCACCACGGTCCCAGGCTCTGCTCTCTGCGGGGCACAGGCAGAGAGGGGCAGGCAGCCCCTCCTTGGGGGTTTACTAGTTTGATGAGGGAAGGGGGAAGGAGGCTTAGATTGCAGCTGCTATGGGATCACATCTACCTCGGGGACATGCTGTGTCTCTGTTTGTGGTGGCTGTGGGGCCGGCATGATGTGTTCTTTTGTGTCCTGATGGCTGCAGGGGAGTCAGGAAACACGGGGCCGCATGGGGACCCGAGTCGCATGGTCCTGGAACCTCACTTCATCTCCCGATTGCTCTCCAGACCAGCAGGCACCCCCGGCCCCCAGATCTTGGCTTCCAATGCCGCTTCTCCAGTTAGGAGAACGGGACTCCGTGGAGGAAAGGCTGATTCTAGGACAAGAGCAGGACATACACACGATGAGCCTGGAGCAGCTGCTGTGTCAGGAAGTTAGGAAATGTCCAGCCAAGAGCATCACGATGGGGCGTGTCAAGGCCGACTGGAAGAGCTCCCGGTGGCCGGGTCTGGAACAATTTCAGCGACAAAACGAATAATGTACTATTGGATTATAACCCAAAGTACAAAATTAATATCCATGAGGCCAAATAGATATAAATAAGTTATGATGTAAACAAATAAACGAAGGAGAATAGACAAAGCTCCTATTCCCAAGAATCCCAAATAATTTGTGTAAATACTTTGCCCTCAGGGAGGGGGAGCAGAGCCTCCAGGTCTGTAAGCGTGGCTTCTGCAAGGCGGCTTCCTTACAAAGCGTACAAGATGGAGATGCGGGCAGTGCACAGAAGCTTTCCACCCTGGCCTGCTCTCCAGCGGTCACCTGAGCACAGAGCATTCAGGCTTCTCACTGCTGGTCCAGGCTCCCTGGTTTCCATCCCTGAACCCATGGTGTCCCCTCCGCAACCAGAGCAGAGCCCAGGGAGCCCATATGCTACGAGAGAGCCCAGCCTCGCCTATGCTGGCTTCTCCTGGACCGTCACTGTGTACCCCACTTTCTTCCTGGACTTTCAGAGGAGGAGGTATCAGGTCTATCACGTGGTCTCACGTGAGTTACAAAGGTGACTGAATCCAAGGAGGATGATACCAAAAGAAGGAGCCTCAGGGAAGAAAGATCCACAGGCTTGTCCCATGTTCCCTGATGGTCCAGTGGCTCTGGGCACTGAACGGTGGCTGTTCAGATTAGTGGGGGTCACCAACAGCTTGGAGAATCAGATGAGGTTGATGGACCCTCTGCAGAAAAGTGTGCAGACACACACAGACTTTTGCTTATGAGTCTCATGATTTTTAGGGTTTAAGTTCCCCCCACCAAGACCGGAGCCCATGGGACCAGGTTGAAAACCATTGTCCCAGTCTGTGCCACTTACAGTAAAGAACAAATGACTGAGAGGATAAACTTAGGCGCCCACCTCATCGCACACACAAAAATAAATTCCAGATGGATTAGAGATGTCAATGTGCAAATCAAAACTGTGAAACATTTTTTAAAAGCACAAACGAATGTTTTAATTGCATTTTAATGGGGACAACACCATCAACGCACACATCAGAAGACGCTAAATGACCCAATAGAAAGATGGACAAAGCACAGGAATAGGTAATTCATAGGCGAGGGACCCGACGGTTGGTCAATAAAGGACATCAGGGAAAAGCAAATAAAGACATGATGACACACCAGCTCACATCCACCAATCCATAAACACTGGTGAGTCTGATAACACCAAACATTGCCAAGAATGTGGAGAAACAGGAACTCTCGTAAATTGCCAGTGGGCGGGCAAATTGCTAGAACCACTCTGGAAAGCAATTTGGCGATTCCTACAGAGGCTGAAATCGTTCTGCTCCTAAATGACCCAACGATTCCACTCCCAGGCGGCTCCCTGGGCGTGTCCCTGCACGTGTTCACAAAGCTTGTCCTCAGAGGATTATTTATAACAGCAAACTGTCAACCAAAAACTGGTCTCCAACTGGGGAAATGGGGCACATTGGTTATTCATATGATGACAACTAAACAAGAGTTAAAATGAGTGAATTAGATCTACAGACGTCAGCATGGATAAATCTCCAAGACATAATATTGAGTGAAAAAGAAGAAAAAAAATAAAACAAGTAACAAAAGGATACACACAGGATGATACCTGTGTGTAAATTTTAAATGCATAAAATAACATCGTATTTTGTTGATGAGCACACTCTGACTTGGGGACAGCAATTTTCTGTGGCAGTCGGTGGGGGTGCCGTTGAGGGCATCTCCTCTCTCTGTAAGATGGCCTTTCCCTTGTCGCATTTGGGAGAAGATGACAACAAACATGATGACCTGCAAACACCTGTCTCCTTTGGGTGGAGGTCATGTAAGTGTCATTATGTTATAGTTTGTACTTTTCTACATATTGGAAATATTTCACACTTCTTTTATTTTTAAAAACAATGTTTCACACGTTGTTGTTGTTTTTTCACAGTTTTTAAAAGCAGTCAATGGGCTGCAATGGGCTCTGCATCCCTCAGCACAGCTGGGGTGAGCCCTGGGTAGGGGAGGTCAGCCCAGGGAAGGGGTGTGGCCACAGGGGGAGGAGATGGTCCCACTGGGAGGCCCAAGGAGAGCAGGCAGGCTTCTCACTGCTGCTCCGGGCTCTGTAGGAATCCTAGTGCCCATTTCTGTGCCCATGGCCTGCCCCCGCACCAGAACAGGGCCGTCCCAGGAAGCTGGTTTCCTATGAGTGAGGTGACCCTGCCCGTGCTGCTTCTCCTGGCCCATCGTTATGTACCCGACTTCCTTCCTGGCCTACCAGAGGAGGAGGGGGAGAGAGGGGAGCCAGTAAAGTAGACCAGGGCCGCTTTGTCCAGCCCATGCCTGCTGACCCCAAGCCCCAGGGTCTGGACCCCACTCCTCTATTTGTCTATGTGTTTTGAAGGACTTTCTGTGATCAGATTGTAATGAGTGTCCTGAGGGAAATAAAGAGGGTGCGTCTCTCTGAGGACCTGATGTTTGAGCTGAGAACTAAAAAAGAGAAAGATCCAGTAATTTGGGAAAATAATTATTTTTCAGGCAGAGAGAACAAAAAATGCGAAGGCCCCTCCATCAGGAAAGTTTGGTGAGCTCAAGATCATAAAGGAAGCCAGCGAGGCTGGAGCATAATGAGGGTAGAAGTTAGAGATAAAGCTGAAGAGGGCACACACTGAGCCCCGGTCCTCATCACTGACTGAGTCCTGGTCACACCCTGAGCCCTGGCGTTGGTGTCACATGGAGCCCTGACCCAGGTTTTACACAGAGCCCTGCCCCGGGTCAGAGACTAAGCCTGGATCCTCATAACCAACCAAACTCTGATTCCTGGTCGTAGTGAGCTCCCATCTCTGGTCTCAGATTTATTCCTGGTACTGGTCAGGGGCTGAGCCCTGAGTCTGGCTCACATTCTGAGCCCTCCTTGTTCTTGGCCACAGAATGCTGCTCTGCGGGGAAGATCGGCAAGCTGACTGTGGCTGGCCCCGCGGTGGGCAGCCCCACTCTGGACGCTCGGCAGTGGCAGCCCCACGGTACCTGCACCACGGAGGACGCGTCAGGTGTGCGGCATGAGGCCGCTGCCTCTGCAAAGCCCCCACTTGGTCCGCAATGCGCTATTAATTGCTCTCAGGGGTGCCTGGTGCTTTGTTGAAAATTTTTACAGTTGATTTTATTGAAAAAGAGAAATGGCACAACATATGCTCCGCCCATCTTCAGTGCTAACTAGCGCTGCGGCTGGCCCCATTTACAGGCCCCCTTGGAGGCCTGCAGGAGTGCGGACGAGACAAGACAGAGATTCGGGGGGTCTCCTCTGTCTTAACAGGCTCCTGAGGGGCAGCTGCCATGAGGGGAGGGAGAGGGGCTCCTGCAGGTCACCTGGGCAGGTGAGGTCTTCCAGGCACGTCCACATCCTGACGGCTCAGGGCAGACACGATCCCTGGGAGCACAGATGCTGGGCGCCCAGGTGATGGGGTGACAGTGGCCACTTCGCCATGCTGTTGACGATGGGACGGGACAGGGAATTGGGCTTGGCCATGCTTATGGCTGTGATATATGTCAAATAATGACGTCTGTCCTTAGCGTCAGGGCCAATGCCTGACGTGGGCAGACCAGGGCAAGACTGTCCAAGAACCGCCCAGAAAACCAGCAGGACAGGGTGTTCGAGCTGCCCTTTCTCTCCCTGGCTCTGGCCCTCACATCCCAGACCTACCCAGACCCTTTCCACGCCACTGGGTCCAGGGTCCATTCGATGGTCAGAGAACCATCTCCACCCCCTGCCGACCTCACCGCCCCCAGGGCCCCTGCCCACCTCGCCCTCCAATCTTCAGACCTTTGAGTGCTGTGCGCCCTACACTCCTCAGGCCCAGGCCTTTGCACATGCTGTTCCTCTGTCAGCAATGCCCTTCCCTTCCTTGTAATGCTCTTGGATTCCTACACATTCCCCAAGAGCCCATCAAAACACGGCCTCCTCTGAGAAGCCTGCCCTCCTCTGTCATCCAGGCGCATACCAGGCCCCCTGGAGGACGTTCCACACCAGAGGTCACAGCCAGCACTCCCTCCTCCGCTTGAGGGCGTGGAGACAGGAAAGTCCACACACACACACCCCGCCCCCGCTCCCACCGGCTGCCGGCCACAGTGCCCGATGCATAGTCTGGATCAGAAAACCTTTGGTAAGTAAACGAGTGGTCAGCCGGCTGAATGAATGCATTGGCGTGAGGCTGCGGCCATGCTGCTGTCTGCAGAGGGGCTGTGCGGTGGGAGCCCCCATCCCGCAGGGGTCGCCCGAGCCGGTCCTGGCTCGGGACTGACCTCATCTGGGGCCTGACTTCACAGCATCTCAGATACGGGACCTCGAGGAGGCCGGGATTTCCCACAGGTCGGTGTTCTCTCCTGTAAGATGGCAGCACTGTCGACCAGCTGTCAGCATCACGACACTAATATTGACACCAAGACGCAGGCCATCAGTAACCACCCAGGGTCCCGGAACTTGTGCTCCAGGACAGTCCTCCATCCCACTCTTCCTGAAACAGGCATCGCCTTATCTCAGTACCTGGGACACTGCTGCTAAATAAATTCTAAAAACGAAAGAAATCTCCTGATAACCCTTGTCATGGGCTCCCGTGTCTGCAGTCATGGTCTGTGCCAATGTAGGGGAGGTGCACCTGCCGGAAGCCCTCTGCTCGGCCCCCCTCCTCCCGCCTCCGCTCTGGAGGTGCTCACTCTTCCAGACAGGCCCTGACAGCTGAGCAAGGCAGCCCGGGCTGCAGGGGATGTAACTCAGCCAGGTTGCTGTACGAGGCTTGCACCCCCTGTACCTCCCCTCTGTCAGAGCCCACCTTCCCGGGCCAGACGCTCAGCTGCAGCCATAAAGCACCAGCCCCACGGGCCAAGTGGCCAGATGACTCCCCATCACCACAGCAGTCCTTGGCATCTCAGCCCTTTCAGCGAGACCCAGTGACCGGGTGTGGGCGCTCTCCCGGCTCACCGTGGGTCCACTGTGAACTTCGGGCTGCAAGGGGGCCAGGGGACAGCCTTTGAAACAGGATTCTGCAGCCTCAGCACAGGCGGCCAGGGAACCTCCGCGTGGAGCCACACCAAGTCACAGCCCAGGGAGCGACTGAAAGGCCCCCATTTCATTGGAAACACCTGATCTTCCATCTCAGAGGTGCAGGGGGTGCGAGAGCCTGGATGCCGCGGGGGCATCTCAAGCAGCCACTTCTCAGTCGCAGCCGTCAGTGTGCCCTGCTCCAGAGGGTAGAGTCGGCCGTGAGGGGGTCCGATGGCCCCTCAGGCTCCTTGGAAGGGCTCCTTTGTTCCAGAAGGGGCAGTGGCACCGAGTTTTCCTTTGTCCTGCCCTGGAAGTGAGATAGACCTGAGGACGAAGGCTCGGCCCTCCTCAGTCTCGTGCCTTAGCAAACCCAAGCCATCTCCCCTGTCCCAGTCCCGCCCTGCAAGGATCAGGTACGTGGACCCCTCCCCTCTGTGCCACGGCCCTCAGAACGTGCTCCACTTTGCCCTTGCGCAGCATGGTGCTTGGAGGACTGGCCGTGACCAGAACTGCCTCTGGTCAAAGCTGTCCACTTTGGGAAGGACAGTCCTGCAGTCTGAGCTCCTGGTCCCCAGCTGAGGTCAGAATGAGGTGGCTGGCGGCCTTCTGACAGGGCAGATGGCCAAATTCTTCCAGGGCATAAATGGTCTGGCCAGATGGCCTCCCCACACCAGGGTTAAGAACCAGGTGGCTACATGCCTGGGGGCATCTGGAAGCCGCCTTGGTCCAGCAAGCTTCCCGCCATGCACCTTGGTCTTTCTCCCTCAACTTCAAGACAGAGGGGACTACAGAGAAGGAGAGAGAAGGAAGCACCTTGCTTTCTCTGGCTGGAAATGGGGGCTGCAAATAAGGTGGAGGTGATGGGCCAGTGGCCTCCCACCTTTTCAGACATGAGGGTCCTGGGCCATCCAGTCTGCCCATCCATCCAACCCTGGAAAATGGTCCCACTGAGCCTGGGATACTGGGAGATGTTCATTACAGAAGAGGGAAGGGTGTATCCGAGGGACGTGGTGCCCACAGTGGGCTGGGTCCAGGCCAGCAGGGTTGGGCAAGGTGCCCGGCTCCGGAAGACTAGTCAGCAGGACCAAGGACTCAGAGGCTGCAGGAGGTGGACATTCTCACATCCTAGGTGCTACCAGGTGATGGGAACCCCTCAGGCTCACAAGGCCAGGGCCACATGGACAGAAAGGAGGCTGCACCTCAGGGGAGCAAGGCCAATGCCCAGCCACCAGCAGTGATGCTCAGGCCACTTGGCAGGAAGGGGCCACCATGCACCATCCAGCATGTGCTGTAGCCTGGGGTGATGCTGGGCGCTTACAGCCCAAGACCAATGGTACGCAGTCCTTGCCCTTGGGGAGTTCACAGGACACTCCTGAAGTCCTTGAAGCCCTCCTGCCTCAGGCCAGGTCCAGGCTCAGGCCCAGGTCAAGAGGCTCCACCTGGGAAGAGGAGGGACCACAGAGGCGGGGGACCTGGCCAGGAGGATGAGCTCAGGGCATCCAGTGACTGCTTTCCTCTCCGTGAGATCCTGGGTGAAAAGGCTCCTCCCCTCAGCCCCTCCCCTCCCCTCCCAGCTCTCTTCAACACAGGGCTGCATGGTGCACGGATCCTGCCGGCAGAACCGAAACACCCCTCCTCTCCACCTGCAGCCCCACCTGGTGCACGCTGACGTGTTCTGAGTACAGTGAGTGTAGCACTGGAGTCTTTTTTTCCAGTTTTATTGAGATAGAATTGACATAGAGCACCTTATGAGTTTAAGATGTACAGCGTGATGGTTTGACTTACATGTATTGTGAACAGGGCTGGTTAACATCCATCATCTAATATGGGTACGAAGAAAAAAGAAAAAGAAAAATGTACTTTTTGTGAGTCACGAGAACTCTCACAGTCTCCTCTCTTAACTTTCCTTTGTCTCCTGCAGCAGTGTTCACCATAGTCCTAGTCATAGTCCATCCCCAGCGCTTATTTATCTTACAGCTGGAAGTTTGTAGCTTTTGACACCTTCATCCAGTTCCCCCTCCACCCACCCTGCCACCTCTGGCAACCACACATCTCGTCTCTTTTTCTATGAGTTTGGTTTGTATTTGATTTAGATTCCACATATAAGTGAGATCATAGAGTATCTGTCTTTCTTTGTCTGACTTATTTCCCTTAGCATAATGCCACCTAGGTCCACCCATGTTGTCACAGATGGCAGGATTTCCTCCTTTTTTGTGGCTGAATATATCCCATTGTACGTATGTACCACAACTTCCTTATCCATTCATCCAGACAACTTCGGTTGTTTCCAAGTCTTGGTTATTGTGAATAATGCTAGCACCGGAGTCTTTATCCCATTATCCTGGCACAGTCCCTGGCCCAGAGCTGGTGCTAAATGAGTACACAATTGAATGAAGGCGTGAATGAATGAACGAAGAGCACAGAGGTCAAGTCCCAGCCTGGAGAAGCATTTCGGCCACGCCCGGGGCAGTTGCCTGATGTGTCCTCCCCTCCCGGCCACCATTCCAGCAGCAGCCTCCCGGTACTGGGATAATGCAGAGGGCTGTCCCCAGAAAGCCCAGTCTGAGGGGCGGGCTGGATGGGGAGGGCTGCTGTGGGGTGAGGCTGCCCCCCACCAGCTGTCCCTCTACCAAGCGCATGCCCAAGGGGCCACTTTGCCAGTCCGAAGGATGGCTCCTTGGGGTTTCAGGGGAGATGTCCTGGGGCCGTTCCAGGGCCTCCTACGGGGGTGGCCCAGGCACATGTCCCGAGGGGAGGGCAGAGCTGAGCTTTTTCACTCACCCGTTTCTCTGGGGTTGGGACTACTCACGGGTTTTTACACCTCGCTTTATTAACGCCTCTCTCTCCTCCTCCAGATTCTAATCGCCTTCCAGAAAGCAGCTGCTCTTAGCTTCTCCCCTGAGGCTCCAAATCCCCGGCGCGCAGCGGCGCTCAGCAAAATTCCCCTCTGATTGAAGCAGCTGTGCTGGAAGCTGCGCCGGCCTCGAGCTCATCAAAGCCCCTCAAAGGGAAGATTAGCGGCCGCATCCCATCAGCCATGGCATTGTCACCATTCACGGGAGCCGTGCTTGGCCATGCAGAGCCCGCGGAAGACACGGAATTAGGGAATGTGGGACTCTCAGAAGCACAGGCTTTCAGAAGCATGGAATCATCACATCTTCCCCCCAAATCAGCTTAGGGTGTTAGAATTTTATGGATGCATCCTTTCAGAAGCTTAAACTCTTAGAAGTCACCTCAAATTTTATTCTGATTAAGTTTGGGGTAAAATAAGTAAATCTAATCTCTGACACTGTCTCAGGAGCCTAGCATCTGAGCTTATTAAAAACCCACACTTGCAACATCTGGGAGCTGCAGAAATCACGTAATCTGGGGGTCAGAGGGAGAGCAGACCCCGCGGCTTTCACCCAAGCAGAGCGGCCCTTGGCGAGCCGGGCGGGTCCCTGTGTGTCTGGGCACAGGCCTGGGCATGCCCTGCCCTCCCTGCCTCTCATGCTTGGTGGCGTTGGTCTTGGGGTCCCAAATCTGCCCCTCATCCAGCCCCAGGTCCAGGTGGTCCCAGCGTGCGGAGGGTGCTCTCCATCCCTGTGGCTGACGACCCACCAGTGTCCCATGCGTGCTCATCCCCCCCTGGCCTCCTCGGCCTCCACACGTGGCCCCAGGAGACCCCCACCTGCAGCCCTGGAACGAGCTTTGGCCCGAAACCATTGGTTCCAAGGACCCAGGACCACAAACAGGGCAGAAGTAGGCGTGGGGGGACAGGAGTCTGGCGGCCCCAACACAGCAGCACGCACGCGCACCATCCTGGGGGCTCCGGGGAGCTCGGGGTAATAACACAGCTCATGTGCTGTGTGGTCTCAGCCCCCTGCCGACATACAACCCTAGAGTGGATCACAGGCTCAGGGAGGGCCAGCGCCCTGGAGTCCAAGCGGGGGGCCCCTCACAAGCTGAGTGAGTCTCAGCTTCCTCCACGAAATGGGCCACCAGACCCCTTCTCGGGGTCCTTGTGAAGCAAGCAGAGCATCCACGCTGCCCAGGAGGAGGGGATGGGGGGCAGTGGGGCCGGCAGGAGGAATACACAGAGCTTGGGTCCTCCCACCCCTGGGCCCCCAGCTAGAGAGGAGAGCACCGGTGGTCCCTGGGCTGGGAAGCCCCCCCCATCAGCAGCTGCAGCTACAGACACGCAGGTCTCCAAGGCACCTGCCTTCTTCACTCCCGTGGGATTGGGACCTGGGTAATAGGGTCCAACCATTTTCCCGATGGCCTAAGGTGAACGGAGCAGAGTGAGAAGACAGCTCCCCATGAAGCCAGCTGGCCTGCCCTTGGGGGCTCTTCAGAAAGGGAGCTCCTGAGGACATAGCTGAGCGGGAAAGGGGGGCGTCCCTGCCCAGGCGATGCCCCCCACCCCCACCCGGGGGCCACTGACCCTGAAGAGCGAGGCTGAGCAGGGGCCGTGTGACCCTGAGGGCTGCCCTGGGGGAGGGGGGATTCTGCAGGTTTCCCAGTGCAGGTTCCTCCAGCACCCCCTTTCTTTCCAGCAGACCCCTTGGGATGCCCCACACCCACCCCATGATCCAAATCCTCCCAGAGTCAGACACTCCTGACTCAAGAGCTCCCTTGGCACCCTTCACAGCACTGACAAAACCAGAGTGGGCCGTGGCCAGAGCGGGGAGAGGGGAGAGCCCTTTCCCGTCAGGATGCCCTGTGCACCCCTTCCCCACCCCCGTGGCCTGTGCCCCGGCGCTGGCCATCCTGTCCCACCTGGACTGCTGCAGCAGCCTCTCTGTCGCCCTGCCCGAGACACCCCGTTTGTTGTCCCTGCCTCGGCACCTACACCCTACCGCACACACTCGCTGGACCCCCGCAGGCCCCCGGGTGCTCACGTGCTAGATCTCCGCTACTGGTCTTGGCATTCAGGGCTCCCCACCGTGTGACCAGACCCACCCATCTCCTACACCCTCCCAGGGCCTCACGCCCCAGCCACGCCAAGGCAGCTCCCGCCCCACCGCCAGCAGGTCTCCTGGCCTCTGGACCTTTGCACGTGTGGATCCTACCCCCGGGAATGCCCTTCTCCACCTGGGGAGAGAGGTCCTCCTTCTCGATCCACATGAAGCCTGGCCACTATGGCCCGCACCTACCTCGGTGCTCTCTACACCCCCGGCTCCCCGCCACGGAATATCAGGATCCCGTCTTTCCCTCTCAGTCCATGATGAGTCTGTGCACCGGGGACCCTAGCTGGCACTATTCCCAGCAGTAATCACGAGGGTCCTGAGAAGGCAGCTCACCCTGTACTGATGAGAAATATACTTAATGTTCAGAGATGCCAGGTAACTTAGGCAAGGTCACACAGCTTACGGGTAAAAGATCCATCCAGGTCTGCCTATTCTATGAGCCTCTTAAGTCGGTGCCTAAAGAATGCCATGTAGCTAGAGGGCCTGAAGAAGTCACTCTCCGGATGAGGCTGGTGCCGAAAAGCACACAAGGTGGACCTCAGTCTCCCCCTCTGTGAAATGGGCTGATATTCCTATCCACTTGATATGGTTGACATGAGGGTTAAATGACATACGTTATACAAAATGCTCAAGACAGAGCCTTGCTCACCACAGGTGCTCAGCACAGAGCGCTCGTGAGGCATTGGTGTAGGAGCAGTGCGTCGGAAGACTCGGACCCACCTCTTAGGGCTTCTCTGAACCTTTGTCTCTTCTTCTACGTCAGGGCAAGGGAGGCTACTCCCGCCCCCTCTACCCTCCCGATCACTGTGTGCCATGTCTATGGGAGAGTAGTTTTCTGTCTACTGCTCTTATACCAGGTGTCAGTTACCTTTGCCAAATTAACATAATTTCGAATTTCAGGCTCACTGCGGGGACACCTGTCATTGCTTGTCGTGATTCTATTGCACGTGTGCATGCTAGAGCTTGCCAAGCGTGTGCTGAAAACCCCTGCAGTTCGGTCCTTCAGAACAGCGACATGAAGGGACCTGTCAGGAGTACCATTTCTGAAGGAGAGCGGGACACTCCAGGCGGCAGTGACTTCAGGAGGGCAGCTCAGGGTGGGAGCCCTGTGCAGAGGTCTCGGGCACTTGCTGCCCAGCGTCCATCCTCTCCTGGCGGAGAACTACCTCTTCCCACCTCTCGGTCCACGTGGAGGTGTGGGACATGGCCACACTCCCACCCTCAGCTCCAGGAGCGAGT
>NW_028293717.1:0-17240 GCF_964341445.2 Mesoplodon mirus | reverse complement strand
CCACCGCATGGAGAACTGATTGGCTCTCCAGCTCAGAAAGTCTCATGAGGCGGTGGGTCGCAGGGAAACATGGGCATACCAGGTGGCTTTCCCTGCAGGAAGCATAGAGCCCTAGGTTCTTGAACACAGTGTAACCTAGGGGAAGAGTGTGCTACCCGGGTTGCTCGGGGGCTCCGATCCGTCAGGGGGCGCTTACGGCTCATTCTGAAAACCGTACGATGGAAACCTTTTAAATGCACTTGGCCATGGGCTGGGTGCCCAACTCGGCAGTGTACGGTAAGTGAACTCTGTAGTGGGTCTTCCCACTTGGAAACACAAATTGCGTTCACACTTTCGACCAGGAGACTAGTGGCAGAGGCAAAAGCGGTGTCATTTCACAGGCTGCTCCACCAAATGTTGGCGGAGGCACTGGCATTTGACATGAAGCTGCACAGAAGCAGTGAACTCCGGCCCAGGGAAGACGATGCTGTGTGCACCGTCCTAACATGAAACAGTTCCTAAGTAACGGGACCCCTCTGTTGTCCGCTCTCGGATCCAAGATGTCCTGAGAGTGCTCCTTTAGTGACCAGAATCCACCCTGCCTGTGGGAAACATGAAGCGGTTCCTCTGGAACCTTCCCAACCCGGACACTCTATCTCTGTGGTCTTTGGAAGCTTTGCGAATGTAACAAAGTGGGCTCAACTCCAATGCGTGACAAGAGTCTCATGCCTCTCAACAGATGCCAGGGTGCTTCCTGGCGCTGCAGAAAGAATGCAGAAGTCTGTTTCTGGCTATAGGCTAGAAACGTGATGACCGCTGATCAAAATGCCTGCAGTGGTCTGTAGGGAAAGCGGCATGCACCTGGTGGTTTCCTCTCCGTAGCCAAACCACATGTATGGGTCACGGACATGTGCCCCTGGGCGTGGCAGGTGTGTGAAGCCACGTTTGGGGCAGAACCCTATGGATGGCCTGGAAAATGTGCCCCGCTTATAGGAAACAGTTAGGTTCCTTTCCAGGTAGCTGATAGGTATGTCACGTGAACTGCCTTTTCTGGATTGAGAATTTTGCCATGGAGTGCACAACAAGGAGCCAACTCTTCTGGAGATCTGGAACATCACTTTCGCAGAGGTGTCTTCATGCTGCCCCGAGCTCTGTGTTCCGTATAAATAATGGGAGTAAAAGGAGGATGGGGTTCAAAGCACGGACGGTTGGCCCTGGACGGGAGGTGCACGTGCAGCGGACGAGCTAGACGAGAGCAGTAGCATACCCACAATTCTTGGGGATTGCTCAGTGCTCATCCAGGTTCTTCCAAGCAGGCTCTGAAAGGCTTGCGCCCCGTTTCTCAACACGCCACACAAAAGGGCCTTCACACAGAGAGAGCTACGCTCCGAGGTTCTCAAGGGGATTTGGGAGGAGAGCTTTGCAGACCGCATAGGCAAGGAGTTTCTCACAAAGGTAAACGGGATGTGTACCTGACAGGCTAGTTGAAGAAAATCTCACAGGCAGTGGATTGGGCACAGGATAGATGTCAGGCGAGCACATGGTGTCTTTGGTCCAATACATCCTGTGACACTGTGCTGCATCGCTTCCCTTCAAAGGCTTTGCTACCACTGGGCCACATAAACAGATGGGCTGTGGAAATCAGTTTGACGCACATCGCAGCGTAGCCTTGCAGAGTTCCAACACCAAGCCCTGTGGAGACAGAGGGGTCTGAAAGCGTTTCACCCAAGACGGTTCGTTCAAAACCAGAGGTCACACCGAGCGCAGGGAGGCCTGCGGCGTAGAGTGCGGTGAGGGTAAAACGTTTCGTTCGTACATGCTCCTTGGAAGTGGAGTGTGGCAAAGGCTGCTCAAGGGGACGGGACGACAAAGCCTTCCCGGCTCAAGTTGCAGGGTGCTCGTTCTACATGGGATTCCCGGCTTTGTTCTTCGCTCTGGGCGACAAAGAAGCCCTTGGTGCGTGTTTGCTCGTTGCATGCGGGAAGTCCTTGGAGCGTGAGCCTTGAGGTGTCCAGTGTTCTCACTAATCAGTTCCGACCCCAGCAGGGAACACGGTAAAAAGGTCTTGGCACGGTGGCCTCAAGTCCATTGCAGAGGGGGCCTTGGCCACCGCATGGAGAACTGATTGGCTCTCCAGCTCAGAAAGTCTCATGAGGCGGTGGGTCGCAGGGAAACATGGGCATACCAGGTGGCTTTCCCTGCAGGAAGCATAGAGCCCTAGGTTCTTGAACACAGTGTAACCTAGGGGAAGAGTGTGCTACCCGGGTTGCTCGGGGGCTCCGATCCGTCAGGGGGCGCTTACGGCTCATTCTGAAAACCGTACGATGGAAACCTTTTAAATGCACTTGGCCATGGGCTGGGTGCCCAACTCGGCAGTGTACGGTAAGTGAACTCTGTAGTGGGTCTTCCCACTTGGAAACACAAATTGCGTTCACACTTTCGACCAGGAGACTAGTGGCAGAGGCAAAAGCGGTGTCATTTCACAGGCTGCTCCACCAAATGTTGGCGGAGGCACTGGCATTTGACATGAAGCTGCACAGAAGCAGTGAACTCCGGCCCAGGGAAGACGATGCTGTGTGCACCGTCCTAACATGAAACAGTTCCTAAGTAACGGGACCCCTCTGTTGTCCGCTCTCGGATCCAAGATGTCCTGAGAGTGCTCCTTTAGTGACCAGAATCCACCCTGCCTGTGGGAAACATGAAGCGGTTCCTCTGGAACCTTCCCAACCCGGACACTCTATCTCTGTGGTCTTTGGAAGCTTTGCGAATGTAACAAAGTGGGCTCAACTCCAATGCGTGACAAGAGTCTCATGCCTCTCAACAGATGCCAGGGTGCTTCCTGGCGCTGCAGAAAGAATGCAGAAGTCTGTTTCTGGCTATAGGCTAGAAACGTGATGACCGCTGATCAAAATGCCTGCAGTGGTCTGTAGGGAAAGCGGCATGCACCTGGTGGTTTCCTCTCCGTAGCCAAACCACATGTATGGGTCACGGACATGTGCCCCTGGGCGTGGCAGGTGTGTGAAGCCACGTTTGGGGCAGAACCCTATGGATGGCCTGGAAAATGTGCCCCGCTTATAGGAAACAGTTAGGTTCCTTTCCAGGTAGCTGATAGGTATGTCACGTGAACTGCCTTTTCTGGATTGAGAATTTTGCCATGGAGTGCACAACAAGGAGCCAACTCTTCTGGAGATCTGGAACATCACTTTCGCAGAGGTGTCTTCATGCTGCCCCGAGCTCTGTGTTCCGTATAAATAATGGGAGTAAAAGGAGGATGGGGTTCAAAGCACGGACGGTTGGCCCTGGACGGGAGGTGCACGTGCAGCGGACGAGCTAGACGAGAGCAGTAGCATACCCACAATTCTTGGGGATTGCTCAGTGCTCATCCAGGTTCTTCCAAGCAGGCTCTGAAAGGCTTGCGCCCCGTTTCTCAACACGCCACACAAAAGGTCCTCCACAGCGACGAGCACCTCACCTCTTTACACCCTTTTCAAATTCTTCTCTCAAAGCCTCCCTCCACTTCCCTTCTAAACACCCCCCGTACACCGGGCATATACCCATCCCTGCTCGAAGACGCCCAATCTCCCAGGCAGTGGCTTGGGCACAGGAGCAGATGTCAGGCGAGCACATGGTGTCTTTGGTCCAATACATCCTGTGACACTGTGCTGCATCGCTTCCCTTCAAAGGCTTTGCTACCACTGGGCCACATAAACAGATGGGCTGTGGAAATCAGTTTGACGCACATCGCAGCGTAGCCTTGCAGAGTTCCAACACCAAGCCCTGTGGAGACAGAGGGGTCTGAAAGCGTTTCACCCAAGACGGTTCGTTCAAAACCAGAGGTCACACCGAGCGCAGGGAGGCCTGCGGCGTAGAGTGCGGTGAGGGTAAAACGTTTCGTTCGTACATGCTCCTTGGAAGTGGAGTGTGGCAAAGGCTGCTCAAGGGGACGGGACGACAAAGCCTTCCCGGCTCAAGTTGCAGGGTGCTCGTTCTACATGGGATTCCCGGCTTTGTTCTTCGCTCTGGGCGACAAAGAAGCCCTTGGTGCGTGTTTGCTCGTTGCATGCGGGAAGTCCTTGGAGCGTGAGCCTTGAGGTGTCCAGTGTTCTCACTAATCAGTTCCGACCCCAGCAGGGAACACGGTAAAAAGGTCTTGGCACGGTGGCCTCAAGTCCATTGCAGAGGGGGCCTTGGCCACCGCATGGAGAACTGATTGGCTCTCCAGCTCAGAAAGTCTCATGAGGCGGTGGGTCGCAGGGAAACATGGGCATACCAGGTGGCTTTCCCTGCAGGAAGCATAGAGCCCTAGGTTCTTGAACACAGTGTAACCTAGGGGAAGAGTGTGCTACCCGGGTTGCTCGGGGGCTCCGATCCGTCAGGGGGCGCTTACGGCTCATTCTGAAAACCGTACGATGGAAACCTTTTAAATGCACTTGGCCATGGGCTGGGTGCCCAACTCGGCAGTGTACGGTAAGTGAACTCTGTAGTGGGTCTTCCCACTTGGAAACACAAATTGCGTTCACACTTTCGACCAGGAGACTAGTGGCAGAGGCAAAAGCGGTGTCATTTCACAGGCTGCTCCACCAAATGTTGGCGGAGGCACTGGCATTTGACATGAAGCTGCACAGAAGCAGTGAACTCCGGCCCAGGGAAGACGATGCTGTGTGCACCGTCCTAACATGAAACAGTTCCTAAGTAACGGGACCCCTCTGTTGTCCGCTCTCGGATCCAAGATGTCCTGAGAGTGCTCCTTTAGTGACCAGAATCCACCCTGCCTGTGGGAAACATGAAGCGGTTCCTCTGGAACCTTCCCAACCCGGACACTCTATCTCTGTGGTCTTTGGAAGCTTTGCGAATGTAACAAAGTGGGCTCAACTCCAATGCGTGACAAGAGTCTCATGCCTCTCAACAGATGCCAGGGTGCTTCCTGGCGCTGCAGAAAGAATGCAGAAGTCTGTTTCTGGCTATAGGCTAGAAACGTGATGACCGCTGATCAAAATGCCTGCAGTGGTCTGTAGGGAAAGCGGCATGCACCTGGTGGTTTCCTCTCCGTAGCCAAACCACATGTATGGGTCACGGACATGTGCCCCTGGGCGTGGCAGGTGTGTGAAGCCACGTTTGGGGCAGAACCCTATGGATGGCCTGGAAAATGTGCCCCGCTTATAGGAAACAGTTAGGTTCCTTTCCAGGTAGCTGATAGGTATGTCACGTGAACTGCCTTTTCTGGATTGAGAATTTTGCCATGGAGTGCACAACAAGGAGCCAACTCTTCTGGAGATCTGGAACATCACTTTCGCAGAGGTGTCTTCATGCTGCCCCGAGCTCTGTGTTCCGTATAAATAATGGGAGTAAAAGGAGGATGGGGTTCAAAGCACGGACGGTTGGCCCTGGACGGGAGGTGCACGTGCAGCGGACGAGCTAGACGAGAGCAGTAGCATACCCACAATTCTTGGGGATTGCTCAGTGCTCATCCAGGTTCTTCCAAGCAGGCTCTGAAAGGCTTGCGCCCCGTTTCTCAACACGCCACACAAAAGGGCCTTCACACAGAGAGAGCTACGCTCCGAGGTTCTCAAGGGGATTTGGGAGGAGAGCTTTGCAGACCGCATAGGCAAGGAGTTTCTCACAAAGGTAAACGGGATGTGTACCTGACAGGCTAGTTGAAGAAAATCTCACAGGCAGTGGATTGGGCACAGGATAGATGTCAGGCGAGCACATGGTGTCTTTGGTCCAATACATCCTGTGACACTGTGCTGCATCGCTTCCCTTCAAAGGCTTTGCTACCACTGGGCCACATAAACAGATGGGCTGTGGAAATCAGTTTGACGCACATCGCAGCGTAGCCTTGCAGAGTTCCAACACCAAGCCCTGTGGAGACAGAGGGGTCTGAAAGCGTTTCACCCAAGACGGTTCGTTCAAAACCAGAGGTCACACCGAGCGCAGGGAGGCCTGCGGCGTAGAGTGCGGTGAGGGTAAAACGTTTCGTTCGTACATGCTCCTTGGAAGTGGAGTGTGGCAAAGGCTGCTCAAGGGGACGGGACGACAAAGCCTTCCCGGCTCAAGTTGCAGGGTGCTCGTTCTACATGGGATTCCCGGCTTTGTTCTTCGCTCTGGGCGACAAAGAAGCCCTTGGTGCGTGTTTGCTCGTTGCATGCGGGAAGTCCTTGGAGCGTGAGCCTTGAGGTGTCCAGTGTTCTCACTAATCAGTTCCGACCCCAGCAGGGAACACGGTAAAAAGGTCTTGGCACGGTGGCCTCAAGTCCATTGCAGAGGGGGCCTTGGCCACCGCATGGAGAACTGATTGGCTCTCCAGCTCAGAAAGTCTCATGAGGCGGTGGGTCGCAGGGAAACATGGGCATACCAGGTGGCTTTCCCTGCAGGAAGCATAGAGCCCTAGGTTCTTGAACACAGTGTAACCTAGGGGAAGAGTGTGCTACCCGGGTTGCTCGGGGGCTCCGATCCGTCAGGGGGCGCTTACGGCTCATTCTGAAAACCGTACGATGGAAACCTTTTAAATGCACTTGGCCATGGGCTGGGTGCCCAACTCGGCAGTGTACGGTAAGTGAACTCTGTAGTGGGTCTTCCCACTTGGAAACACAAATTGCGTTCACACTTTCGACCAGGAGACTAGTGGCAGAGGCAAAAGCGGTGTCATTTCACAGGCTGCTCCACCAAATGTTGGCGGAGGCACTGGCATTTGACATGAAGCTGCACAGAAGCAGTGAACTCCGGCCCAGGGAAGACGATGCTGTGTGCACCGTCCTAACATGAAACAGTTCCTAAGTAACGGGACCCCTCTGTTGTCCGCTCTCGGATCCAAGATGTCCTGAGAGTGCTCCTTTAGTGACCAGAATCCACCCTGCCTGTGGGAAACATGAAGCGGTTCCTCTGGAACCTTCCCAACCCGGACACTCTATCTCTGTGGTCTTTGGAAGCTTTGCGAATGTAACAAAGTGGGCTCAACTCCAATGCGTGACAAGAGTCTCATGCCTCTCAACAGATGCCAGGGTGCTTCCTGGCGCTGCAGAAAGAATGCAGAAGTCTGTTTCTGGCTATAGGCTAGAAACGTGATGACCGCTGATCAAAATGCCTGCAGTGGTCTGTAGGGAAAGCGGCATGCACCTGGTGGTTTCCTCTCCGTAGCCAAACCACATGTATGGGTCACGGACATGTGCCCCTGGGCGTGGCAGGTGTGTGAAGCCACGTTTGGGGCAGAACCCTATGGATGGCCTGGAAAATGTGCCCCGCTTATAGGAAACAGTTAGGTTCCTTTCCAGGTAGCTGATAGGTATGTCACGTGAACTGCCTTTTCTGGATTGAGAATTTTGCCATGGAGTGCACAACAAGGAGCCAACTCTTCTGGAGATCTGGAACATCACTTTCGCAGAGGTGTCTTCATGCTGCCCCGAGCTCTGTGTTCCGTATAAATAATGGGAGTAAAAGGAGGATGGGGTTCAAAGCACGGACGGTTGGCCCTGGACGGGAGGTGCACGTGCAGCGGACGAGCTAGACGAGAGCAGTAGCATACCCACAATTCTTGGGGATTGCTCAGTGCTCATCCAGGTTCTTCCAAGCAGGCTCTGAAAGGCTTGCGCCCCGTTTCTCAACACGCCACACAAAAGGGCCTTCACACAGAGAGAGCTACGCTCCGAGGTTCTCAAGGGGATTTGGGAGGAGAGCTTTGCAGACCGCATAGGCAAGGAGTTTCTCACAAAGGTAAACGGGATGTGTACCTGACAGGCTAGTTGAAGAAAATCTCACAGGCAGTGGATTGGGCACAGGATAGATGTCAGGCGAGCACATGGTGTCTTTGGTCCAATACATCCTGTGACACTGTGCTGCATCGCTTCCCTTCAAAGGCTTTGCTACCACTGGGCCACATAAACAGATGGGCTGTGGAAATCAGTTTGACGCACATCGCAGCGTAGCCTTGCAGAGTTCCAACACCAAGCCCTGTGGAGACAGAGGGGTCTGAAAGCGTTTCACCCAAGACGGTTCGTTCAAAACCAGAGGTCACACCGAGCGCAGGGAGGCCTGCGGCGTAGAGTGCTGTGAGGGTAAAACGTTTCGTTCGTACATGCTCCTTGGAAGTGGAGTGTGGCAAAGGCTGCTCAAGGGGACGGGACGACAAAGCCTTCCCGGCTCAAGTTGCAGGGTGCTCGTTCTACATGGGATTCCCGGCTTTGTTCTTCGCTCTGGGCGACAAAGAAGCCCTTGGTGCGTGTTTGCTCGTTGCATGCGGGAAGTCCTTAGAGCGTGAGCCTTGAGGTGTCCAGTGTTCTCACTAATCAGTTCCGACCCCAGCAGGGAACACGGTAAAAAGGTCTTGGCACGGTGGCCTCAAGTCCATTGCAGAGGGGGCCTTGGCCACCGCATGGAGAACTGATTGGCTCTCCAGCTCAGAAAGTCTCATGAGGCGGTGGGTCGCAGGGAAACATGGGCATACCAGGTGGCTTTCCCTGCAGGAAGCATAGAGCCCTAGGTTCTTGAACACAGTGTAACCTAGGGGAAGAGTGTGCTACCCGGGTTGCTCGGGGGCTCCGATCCGTCAGGGGGCGCTTACGGCTCATTCTGAAAACCGTACGATGGAAACCTTTTAAATGCACTTGGCCATGGGCTGGGTGCCCAACTCGGCAGTGTACGGTAAGTGAACTCTGTAGTGGGTCTTCCCACTTGGAAACACAAATTGCGTTCACACTTTCGACCAGGAGACTAGTGGCAGAGGCAAAAGCGGTGTCATTTCACAGGCTGCTCCACCAAATGTTGGCGGAGGCACTGGCATTTGACATGAAGCTGCACAGAAGCAGTGAACTCCGGCCCAGGGAAGACGATGCTGTGTGCACCGTCCTAACATGAAACGGTTCCTAAGTAACGGGACCCCTCTGTTGTCCGCTCTCGGATCCAAGATGTCCTGAGAGTGCTCCTTTAGTGACCAGAATCCACCCTGCCTGTGGGAAACATGAAGCGGTTCCTCTGGAACCTTCCCAACCCGGACACTCTATCTCTGTGGTCTTTGGAAGCTTTGCGAATGTAACAAAGTGGGCTCAACTCCAATGCGTGACAAGAGTCTCATGCCTCTCAACAGATGCCAGGGTGCTTCCTGGCGCTGCAGAAAGAATGCAGAAGTCTGTTTCTGGCTATAGGCTAGAAACGTGATGACCGCTGATCAAAATGCCTGCAGTGGTCTGTAGGGAAAGCGGCATGCACCTGGTGGTTTCCTCTCCGTAGCCAAACCACATGTATGGGTCACGGACATGTGCCCCTGGGCGTGGCAGGTGTGTGAAGCCACGTTTGGGGCAGAACCCTATGGATGGCCTGGAAAATGTGCCCCGCTTATAGGAAACAGTTAGGTTCCTTTCCAGGTAGCTGATAGGTATGTCACGTGAACTGCCTTTTCTGGATTGAGAATTTTGCCATGGAGTGCACAACAAGGAGCCAACTCTTCTGGAGATCTGGAACATCACTTTCGCAGAGGTGTCTTCATGCTGCCCCGAGCTCTGTGTTCCGTATAAATAATGGGAGTAAAAGGAGGATGGGGTTCAAAGCACGGACGGTTGGCCCTGGACGGGAGGTGCACGTGCAGCGGACGAGCTAGACGAGAGCAGTAGCATACCCACAATTCTTGGGGATTGCTCAGTGCTCATCCAGGTTCTTCCAAGCAGGCTCTGAAAGGCTTGCGCCCCGTTTCTCAACACGCCACACAAAAGGGCCTTCACACAGAGAGAGCTACGCTCCGAGGTTCTCAAGGGGATTTGGGAGGAGAGCTTTGCAGACCGCATAGGCAAGGAGTTTCTCACAAAGGTAAACGGGATGTGTACCTGACAGGCTAGTTGAAGAAAATCTCACAGGCAGTGGATTGGGCACAGGATAGATGTCAGGCGAGCACATGGTGTCTTTGGTCCAATACATCCTGTGACACTGTGCTGCATCGCTTCCCTTCAAAGGCTTTGCTACCACTGGGCCACATAAACAGATGGGCTGTGGAAATCAGTTTGACGCACATCGCAGCGTAGCCTTGCAGAGTTCCAACACCAAGCCCTGTGGAGACAGAGGGGTCTGAAAGCGTTTCACCCAAGACGGTTCGTTCAAAACCAGAGGTCACACCGAGCGCAGGGAGGCCTGCGGCGTAGAGTGCGGTGAGGGTAAAACGTTTCGTTCGTACATGCTCCTTGGAAGTGGAGTGTGGCAAAGGCTGCTCAAGGGGACGGGACGACAAAGCCTTCCCGGCTCAAGTTGCAGGGTGCTCGTTCTACATGGGATTCCCGGCTTTGTTCTTCGCTCTGGGCGACAAAGAAGCCCTTGGTGCGTGTTTGCTCGTTGCATGCGGGAAGTCCTTAGAGCGTGAGCCTTGAGGTGTCCAGTGTTCTCACTAATCAGTTCCGACCCCAGCAGGGAACACGGTAAAAAGGTCTTGGCACGGTGGCCTCAAGTCCATTGCAGAGGGGGCCTTGGCCACCGCATGGAGAACTGATTGGCTCTCCAGCTCAGAAAGTCTCATGAGGCGGTGGGTCGCAGGGAAACAT
This sequence comes from Mesoplodon mirus, assembly GCF_964341445.2. Taxonomy (NCBI): domain Eukaryota; kingdom Metazoa; phylum Chordata; class Mammalia; order Artiodactyla; family Ziphiidae; genus Mesoplodon; species Mesoplodon mirus. Next base: position 6,744 of record NW_028293717.1, on the reverse strand, counting down.
GGGCATACCAGGTGGCTTTCCCTGCAGGAAGCATAGAGCCCTAGGTTCTTGAACACAGTGTAACCTAGGGGAAGAGTGTGCTACCCGGGTTGCTCGGGGGCTCCGATCCGTCAGGGGGCGCTTACGGCTCATTCTGAAAACCGTACGATGGAAACCTTTTAAATGCACTTGGCCATGGGCTGGGTGCCCAACTCGGCAGTGTACGGTAAGTGAACTCTGTAGTGGGTCTTCCCACTTGGAAACACAAATTGCGTTCACACTTTCGACCAGGAGACTAGTGGCAGAGGCAAAAGCGGTGTCATTTCACAGGCTGCTCCACCAAATGTTGGCGGAGGCACTGGCATTTGACATGAAGCTGCACAGAAGCAGTGAACTCCGGCCCAGGGAAGACGATGCTGTGTGCACCGTCCTAACATGAAACGGTTCCTAAGTAACGGGACCCCTCTGTTGTCCGCTCTCGGATCCAAGATGTCCTGAGAGTGCTCCTTTAGTGACCAGAATCCACCCTGCCTGTGGGAAACATGAAGCGGTTCCTCTGGAACCTTCCCAACCCGGACACTCTATCTCTGTGGTCTTTGGAAGCTTTGCGAATGTAACAAAGTGGGCTCAACTCCAATGCGTGACAAGAGTCTCATGCCTCTCAACAGATGCCAGGGTGCTTCCTGGCGCTGCAGAAAGAATGCAGAAGTCTGTTTCTGGCTATAGGCTAGAAACGTGATGACCGCTGATCAAAATGCCTGCAGTGGTCTGTAGGGAAAGCGGCATGCACCTGGTGGTTTCCTCTCCGTAGCCAAACCACATGTATGGGTCACGGACATGTGCCCCTGGGCGTGGCAGGTGTGTGAAGCCACGTTTGGGGCAGAACCCTATGGATGGCCTGGAAAATGTGCCCCGCTTATAGGAAACAGTTAGGTTCCTTTCCAGGTAGCTGATAGGTATGTCACGTGAACTGCCTTTTCTGGATTGAGAATTTTGCCATGGAGTGCACAACAAGGAGCCAACTCTTCTGGAGATCTGGAACATCACTTTCGCAGAGGTGTCTTCATGCTGCCCCGAGCTCTGTGTTCCGTATAAATAATGGGAGTAAAAGGAGGATGGGGTTCAAAGCACGGACGGTTGGCCCTGGACGGGAGGTGCACGTGCAGCGGACGAGCTAGACGAGAGCAGTAGCATACCCACAATTCTTGGGGATTGCTCAGTGCTCATCCAGGTTCTTCCAAGCAGGCTCTGAAAGGCTTGCGCCCCGTTTCTCAACACGCCACACAAAAGGGCCTTCACACAGAGAGAGCTACGCTCCGAGGTTCTCAAGGGGATTTGGGAGGAGAGCTTTGCAGACCGCATAGGCAAGGAGTTTCTCACAAAGGTAAACGGGATGTGTACCTGACAGGCTAGTTGAAGAAAATCTCACAGGCAGTGGATTGGGCACAGGATAGATGTCAGGCGAGCACATGGTGTCTTTGGTCCAATACATCCTGTGACACTGTGCTGCATCGCTTCCCTTCAAAGGCTTTGCTACCACTGGGCCACATAAACAGATGGGCTGTGGAAATCAGTTTGACGCACATCGCAGCGTAGCCTTGCAGAGTTCCAACACCAAGCCCTGTGGAGACAGAGGGGTCTGAAAGCGTTTCACCCAAGACGGTTCGTTCAAAACCAGAGGTCACACCGAGCGCAGGGAGGCCTGCGGCGTAGAGTGCGGTGAGGGTAAAACGTTTCGTTCGTACATGCTCCTTGGAAGTGGAGTGTGGCAAAGGCTGCTCAAGGGGACGGGACGACAAAGCCTTCCCGGCTCAAGTTGCAGGGTGCTCGTTCTACATGGGATTCCCGGCTTTGTTCTTCGCTCTGGGCGACAAAGAAGCCCTTGGTGCGTGTTTGCTCGTTGCATGCGGGAAGTCCTTAGAGCGTGAGCCTTGAGGTGTCCAGTGTTCTCACTAATCAGTTCCGACCCCAGCAGGGAACACGGTAAAAAGGTCTTGGCACGGTGGCCTCAAGTCCATTGCAGAGGGGGCCTTGGCCACCGCATGGAGAACTGATTGGCTCTCCAGCTCAGAAAGTCTCATGAGGTGGTGGGTCGCAGGGAAACATGGGCATACCAGGTGGCTTTCCCTGCAGGAAGCATAGAGCCCTAGGTTCTTGAACACAGTGTAACCTAGGGGAAGAGTGTGCTACCCGGGTTGCTCGGGGGCTCCGATCCGTCAGGGGGCGCTTACGGCTCATTCTGAAAACCGTACGATGGAAACCTTTTAAATGCACTTGGCCATGGGCTGGGTGCCCAACTCGGCAGTGTACGGTAAGTGAACTCTGTAGTGGGTCTTCCCACTTGGAAACACAAATTGCGTTCACACTTTCGACCAGGAGACTAGTGGCAGAGGCAAAAGCGGTGTCATTTCACAGGCTGCTCCACCAAATGTTGGCGGAGGCACTGGCATTTGACATGAAGCTGCACAGAAGCAGTGAACTCCGGCCCAGGGAAGACGATGCTGTGTGCACCGTCCTAACATGAAACGGTTCCTAAGTAACGGGACCCCTCTGTTGTCCGCTCTCGGATCCAAGATGTCCTGAGAGTGCTCCTTTAGTGACCAGAATCCACCCTGCCTGTGGGAAACATGAAGCGGTTCCTCTGGAACCTTCCCAACCCGGACACTCTATCTCTGTGGTCTTTGGAAGCTTTGCGAATGTAACAAAGTGGGCTCAACTCCAATGCGTGACAAGAGTCTCATGCCTCTCAACAGATGCCAGGGTGCTTCCTGGCGCTGCAGAAAGAATGCAGAAGTCTGTTTCTGGCTATAGGCTAGAAACGTGATGACCGCTGATCAAAATGCCTGCAGTGGTCTGTAGGGAAAGCGGCATGCACCTGGTGGTTTCCTCTCCGTAGCCAAACCACATGTATGGGTCACGGACATGTGCCCCTGGGCGTGGCAGGTGTGTGAAGCCACGTTTGGGGCAGAACCCTATGGATGGCCTGGAAAATGTGCCCCGCTTATAGGAAACAGTTAGGTTCCTTTCCAGGTAGCTGATAGGTATGTCACGTGAACTGCCTTTTCTGGATTGAGAATTTTGCCATGGAGTGCACAACAAGGAGCCAACTCTTCTGGAGATCTGGAACATCACTTTCGCAGAGGTGTCTTCATGCTGCCCCGAGCTCTGTGTTCCGTATAAATAATGGGAGTAAAAGGAGGATGGGGTTCAAAGCACGGACGGTTGGCCCTGGACGGGAGGTGCACGTGCAGCGGACGAGCTAGACGAGAGCAGTAGCATACCCACAATTCTTGGGGATTGCTCAGTGCTCATCCAGGTTCTTCCAAGCAGGCTCTGAAAGGCTTGCGCCCCGTTTCTCAACACGCCACACAAAAGGGCCTTCACACAGAGAGAGCTACGCTCCGAGGTTCTCAAGGGGATTTGGGAGGAGAGCTTTGCAGACCGCATAGGCAAGGAGTTTCTCACAAAGGTAAACGGGATGTGTACCTGACAGGCTAGTTGAAGAAAATCTCACAGGCAGTGGATTGGGCACAGGATAGATGTCAGGCGAGCACATGGTGTCTTTGGTCCAATACATCCTGTGACACTGTGCTGCATCGCTTCCCTTCAAAGGCTTTGCTACCACTGGGCCACATAAACAGATGGGCTGTGGAAATCAGTTTGACGCACATCGCAGCGTAGCCTTGCAGAGTTCCAACACCAAGCCCTGTGGAGACAGAGGGGTCTGAAAGCGTTTCACCCAAGACGGTTCGTTCAAAACCAGAGGTCACACCGAGCGCAGGGAGGCCTGCGGCGTAGAGTGCGGTGAGGGTAAAACGTTTCGTTCGTACATGCTCCTTGGAAGTGGAGTGTGGCAAAGGCTGCTCAAGGGGACGGGACGACAAAGCCTTCCCGGCTCAAGTTGCAGGGTGCTCGTTCTACATGGGATTCCCGGCTTTGTTCTTCGCTCTGGGCGACAAAGAAGCCCTTGGTGCGTGTTTGCTCGTTGCATGCGGGAAGTCCTTAGAGCGTGAGCCTTGAGGTGTCCAGTGTTCTCACTAATCAGTTCCGACCCCAGCAGGGAACACGGTAAAAAGGTCTTGGCACGGTGGCCTCAAGTCCATTGCAGAGGGGGCCTTGGCCACCGCATGGAGAACTGATTGGCTCTCCAGCTCAGAAAGTCTCATGAGGCGGTGGGTCGCAGGGAAACATGGGCATACCAGGTGGCTTTCCCTGCAGGAAGCATAGAGCCCTAGGTTCTTGAACACAGTGTAACCTAGGGGAAGAGTGTGCTACCCGGGTTGCTCGGGGGCTCCGATCCGTCAGGGGGCGCTTACGGCTCATTCTGAAAACCGTACGATGGAAACCTTTTAAATGCACTTGGCCATGGGCTGGGTGCCCAACTCGGCAGTGTACGGTAAGTGAACTCTGTAGTGGGTCTTCCCACTTGGAAACACAAATTGCGTTCACACTTTCGACCAGGAGACTAGTGGCAGAGGCAAAAGCGGTGTCATTTCACAGGCTGCTCCACCAAATGTTGGCGGAGGCACTGGCATTTGACATGAAGCTGCACAGAAGCAGTGAACTCCGGCCCAGGGAAGACGATGCTGTGTGCACCGTCCTAACATGAAACGGTTCCTAAGTAACGGGACCCCTCTGTTGTCCGCTCTCGGATCCAAGATGTCCTGAGAGTGCTCCTTTAGTGACCAGAATCCACCCTGCCTGTGGGAAACATGAAGCGGTTCCTCTGGAACCTTCCCAACCCGGACACTCTATCTCTGTGGTCTTTGGAAGCTTTGCGAATGTAACAAAGTGGGCTCAACTCCAATGCGTGACAAGAGTCTCATGCCTCTCAACAGATGCCAGGGTGCTTCCTGGCGCTGCAGAAAGAATGCAGAAGTCTGTTTCTGGCTATAGGCTAGAAACGTGATGACCGCTGATCAAAATGCCTGCAGTGGTCTGTAGGGAAAGCGGCATGCACCTGGTGGTTTCCTCTCCGTAGCCAAACCACATGTATGGGTCACGGACATGTGCCCCTGGGCGTGGCAGGTGTGTGAAGCCACGTTTGGGGCAGAACCCTATGGATGGCCTGGAAAATGTGCCCCGCTTATAGGAAACAGTTAGGTTCCTTTCCAGGTAGCTGATAGGTATGTCACGTGAACTGCCTTTTCTGGATTGAGAATTTTGCCATGGAGTGCACAACAAGGAGCCAACTCTTCTGGAGATCTGGAACATCACTTTCGCAGAGGTGTCTTCATGCTGCCCCGAGCTCTGTGTTCCGTATAAATAATGGGAGTAAAAGGAGGATGGGGTTCAAAGCACGGACGGTTGGCCCTGGACGGGAGGTGCACGTGCAGCGGACGAGCTAGACGAGAGCAGTAGCATACCCACAATTCTTGGGGATTGCTCAGTGCTCATCCAGGTTCTTCCAAGCAGGCTCTGAAAGGCTTGCGCCCCGTTTCTCAACACGCCACACAAAAGGGCCTTCACACAGAGAGAGCTACGCTCCGAGGTTCTCAAGGGGATTTGGGAGGAGAGCTTTGCAGACCGCATAGGCAAGGAGTTTCTCACAAAGGTAAACGGGATGTGTACCTGACAGGCTAGTTGAAGAAAATCTCACAGGCAGTGGATTGGGCACAGGATAGATGTCAGGCGAGCACATGGTGTCTTTGGTCCAATACATCCTGTGACACTGTGCTGCATCGCTTCCCTTCAAAGGCTTTGCTACCACTGGGCCACATAAACAGATGGGCTGTGGAAATCAGTTTGACGCACATCGCAGCGTAGCCTTGCAGAGTTCCAACACCAAGCCCTGTGGAGACAGAGGGGTCTGAAAGCGTTTCACCCAAGACGGTTCGTTCAAAACCAGAGGTCACACCGAGCGCAGGGAGGCCTGCGGCGTAGAGTGCGGTGAGGGTAAAACGTTTCGTTCGTACATGCTCCTTGGAAGTGGAGTGTGGCAAAGGCTGCTCAAGGGGACGGGACGACAAAGCCTTCCCGGCTCAAGTTGCAGGGTGCTCGTTCTACATGGGATTCCCGGCTTTGTTCTTCGCTCTGGGCGACAAAGAAGCCCTTGGTGCGTGTTTGCTCGTTGCATGCGGGAAGTCCTTGGAGCGTGAGCCTTGAGGTGTCCAGTGTTCTCACTAATCAGTTCCGACCCCAGCAGGGAACACGGTAAAAAGGTCTTGGCACGGTGGCCTCAAGTCCATTGCAGAGGGGGCCTTGGCCACCGCATGGAGAACTGATTGGCTCTCCAGCTCAGAAAGTCTCATGAGGTGGTGGGTCGCAGGGAAACATGGGCATACCAGGTGGCTTTCCCTGCAGGAAGCATAGAGCCCTAGGTTCTTGAACACAGTGTAACCTAGGGGAAGAGTGTGCTACCCGGGTTGCTCGGGGGCTCCGATCCGTCAGGGGGCGCTTACGGCTCATTCTGAAAACCGTACGATGGAAACCTTTTAAATGCACTTGGCCATGGGCTGGGTGCCCAACTCGGCAGTGTACGGTAAGTGAACTCTGTAGTGGGTCTTCCCACTTGGAAACACAAATTGCGTTCACACTTTCGACCAGGAGACTAGTGGCAGAGGCAAAAGCGGTGTCATTTCACAGGCTGCTCCACCAAATGTTGGCGGAGGCACTGGCATTTGACATGAAGCTGCACAGAAGCAGTGAACTCCGGCCCAGGGAAGACGATGCTGTGTGCACCGTCCTAACATGAAACGGTTCCTAAGTAACGGGACCCCTCTGTTGTCCGCTCTCGGATCCAAGATGTCCTGAGAGTGCTCCTTT
>NW_028293718.1:0-17258 GCF_964341445.2 Mesoplodon mirus | reverse complement strand
TACTAATTATTTGCATATAGCTGACACATCATGGAGGCTGAAAAATTGGGAATCTGCAGCCAGAAAATAATACAACAACAAACATTTACATTCCTTACGTTAAATATTTATAAAAATTTAAAGACTGCTAGGAGCTTCTTCCATTTTTAATTATAATCATGAAAGTGAAAACTGTTCAGTTTTCCTCTGAAGAGACACTTTACTATACACTGAGATAGTGGTTTTTTTTAATAATGCTAGTCGACTGTTATTATTTCTTAATACAACTCCTGTTACTATGTGCAATTTTATAGCTCAACTATAATGTTCATTGTGAAATAATTCACATTATTATAACAATGAAGTTTTTCAAAAAGGCCCATATAAACCTGGTAAATAATAAAACAGCAAGTTGACTATGTTCTAATGGACTTTTAAATATGAGTTAATAGTGTTCTTTTCCAAGATTTTTTTTTCTTTATGGTTGAAATTGCTGAGCCCTGTGAAATAGAAGAATGTTCTCCTTTCTCCCACATTCTAGCACACTATGCTTTACACACAGTCATTTTTACAGTAGCCATGTTCACACATGTAGCCACCCTCCCATCCACCCACTTCTTAAAAGTTGGGGCAAAGTTCATGTCTTAAAATGAAGCTGACATTGCACAATAACACGATAACCCATTCATTTTAAGCTGTATGCTCATGGCCATTTTATAAGAGCAATAGGATAAACTTGGCTTTGACTATAAATAAAACATAATAAGTAAATCTGACATATGAAATGAGTTGTGCGCATCTAGTCTTGTTGCATAGCAATCAGGCAAACCTGGTAAAAAAAAAAAAACTTAAAAATGATCATACCTGAAATTGCATTTACAAATAAAACTATTTTAAAATATTGTTTCCTACAATATTATAATTAGCAATGAAATATGCAAAATTAAATTTAAATACCATGAAACCTTGAGCCAATTCATTGTGGGTGACTGTTTTCTAGGTCTCTTCTTTCCAGACCCCTAACACACTTCCCCCCCAAATTGTTGATCCAGTGTCTGCTTTCTGTCTTCATTTAACCCACTTCTTCTAACTTACTAAAATCTAGTGTATGTGAGTTCTGGGGGGCTAAATCCAATAGGAATTCTGTACCCCAAACCTGCCCAGTACTGATGAGGCAATCTTGAGAGTACAGCAACAGGGTGTGGTATATCTGGTAAACCTTGCATGAGCACTTAAGGAAGGCAGGTCACCAGGCCATTTTGTACCAGCAGGGGATGATAATGTTGGAGTTCAGAGGCCTTATACTTTATTAAGCAAGGTAGGGGGACGAGCTGTGGTTTCTGGAAAGATTAGAAAACTCAGATAAGTCTCATAAAATGACAAAAGAACAGGAGTATATTTTAAAGGCTGATATAGGAAAAAGCAGGAAAAAAGTTAGCAAGACGAAGGAGAAAATTTTGGTTCAAAGTTCTCAGGAAAATGTGATAAAATGGGCTTGATGCAAAGGTGGCAAATGTGGGATTTAAATACACTGGAGAAAGGGTAGTCTCTTCATGGACATATCTCTTTGCTAGATACTTTATGCAGTATACCAATGTTTCCAGCTTTTATGTGCCAATGGTTAATGACTACACATATTTGTAAAATATCTAGAGGTAACCATGTAATGAACAGCACTATTAGGAGTGAGGATTGAAAAGCAAACACCTTTGATCCCTTAGGAAAATTGAAATCTTTTTTTAAAGAAACATACATGAATTAAAAGACTCAAATTTCCATTAGAGATACATTTCCTCTAGGGAATCCCTAAGCTACTTAGTAAAACAAATGGGGACTTTAGAGCACAGAAATGCTACGCACGTGCTTTAGAAATTCATATTCCTATCCAATAACAGTTTGCTTCTCTGAGAAAAAAGTCAGATGAATTAACCAGTCCTACTTATCTGGTGTTGCTTCTGTTGCTGCTTTCAACTGAATATAGTTCATAACTGCTTCAAAAGAAACCGAGGGAAATAGAATATGTCCTTTCTTTTTCAACATATGGACCCTACTCTTGAGTACTGGAATTGCATTTCGTATCTGGTTTGGAACTCAGTTCTTGAGAGCTGAACATAATCGTCTTTAATCCTTTTGGCTGCTTACTTATTACTTTGAAGAGTAGGGAGAAATGTGCCTCTATGGAGTTTGCTCTCCAATCTCTGCTTCTTTAAAGAGTGCAGCTGAATAATCTATATTTCAAAGAAAGATGACCTTTACTTGATTTAATGGAATCTCTCTTTCAATATCTGAAATGAGAAAGTGATTAAAACTTTGCTTGATAGGCAAGATGTATTTTAGGAATAGATAAGCATAAAGGTCAGACACTGTCAGAAAGGATTTTGACTTTTCTTAATATTTAAGTACTTCATATGAATCATGGTTTATGCATTAATAGTATTTTTTAAGTTTGATTAAAAGTCCTGCATTTTTGTATAATTCAAAATTGGTTTCCGACATAAAGATATTGAGCATGGCAGGTATATTTTTGTTGAGATTTTCATGGATACTGGATCTGTTCTCATAAGATCATATAAAAAGATAATGGTCATTTAACACACTGCTTTGGAGATTTTTAAATTCTGTTTGACATACTCCTCAATTATAATTAATTTGAATTTCAATAGCCATGTTTTAGTGCCATCTACAATTTAGGGAATTTCTCTCAACAAATTAATAGGAAAAGAAATATTACATTTATCGAGGTCTTACGAGGTACTAGGTATCTAGGTGCTTTACAAGTATCAATTAATTTAATACGCACCTACACCTTTTGACCCATAGTAGAGGTTTGTTGACAAAATGAATGAGGAGCTTTATGAAGCAGGTTGTGTTTTTATTAGCCCGATTTTTTAGATGGGAACTCCGTAACATAGAGAAGTTAAACGGTTTGCCCAAGATCATGAGAGGAGTAAGTGATAGAGATGGGTTTCGATACAGGTCTTGAGCTACAGCCTAAATTCCTAACCATGATGCCCCGCCATGTGTTCTTACTATGAGTAATAACATATAACATATTTGTTTAGCATCTTATGTTGTACAAAACACTTTTGCTCACCTTTCCTTTATTCCTAATTACACTGCAGAATATGTATATTTCCTTCTTTTAAAGATTTTCAACCACACTAGTTATCAGTATCTACACTTTATAGGTAAGTTCTTGGGTGATTACCTAAATGGCTATAGCATAAGATGGAATATATATAAAGTGACAGAATAAATGTGTAAAGACAAATCCTAGGAGATTTGAAAGAGAGGTTACAATCTATTCCTGGATCAAGAAATATTTTATTGAGGAAGAGAATTGTGACGACCATTCAAGCAAGATTTTGACTGCTGAAATATCTCACACAGAGAGAATGTCAACAGTAAGACAAGAAGGCAGGTAATTTACAGTAAAGTTGTAAAACTCTTCCTGGAAGTCAACTTGCACTTACATTCAAAATACCGCCAAGGTTTTCCCTACTTAAGAAACACTGTGAACTGCCCTGATATATTTCCAAGGTTGTTGATGGTGCCCAAAATCTGTGATATCATTGGCTTCCTTCATCAAGCCTTTACACTGCCCCTCATAAAATGCAGGATATTAAGATAACCCATAGTTAACCAGAAAAGGAGACCTGGTCTAATCCTTGGTCTAATGTGTTTTAGTGGTGTGATGTTGGGTAAACTAATTAGCTCCTTTTAATCCATTTTCTCATTTAAAAAATGGAGATAAAAATTGTTAATATTACCTTCTTAAGAGAGTTTTCTGAGACTCAAGAATCTTGTAAATTATAATGGATGTGCATTATAAATTATAAAATATATCCATTTCATATAAAATATTACCACAGTACAAAACATTTCCTCTATTTGACTTATTTCCTACTCTTTTAAGTGTGTTTTTGTTACTAGAAATAAAATAAGAGCTTATTTCTATGATATATATTTGATAATATTTAATATATGAAGATGATATAAGCTAGTAATCAAGAACAAGACTTAGAAATGAGAGTAAGAAAGTCAACAAATATTTTAGATATTTAGGGGAACATTTGAAATTATAGAAACATTTGAAATTATTAAAAACAAACAGAATCCCCCCTCCCCCCAAAAAAACCTAACAGTATCTGCTGGAAAGTGAACTCAAATTCAAATCAAACACTCTTTCAGGCAGACGGTTCAGAAGAGTGCTATGTGCTCCAGCTGCTGGCGAAGCCTCCCCATCCCATCACCAGGAGGGATCCCTCTTTCACCTCCCCATAACCTACAGTGCTCCAAGTTTCCCCATCACTCACTGCCTAGACACCCTAAAGGCTGACTCAGTGATGTCCTGGTCAAATCAGTCACCATGAGAAGCCTTGGATTGCTAGTTTTTCCCTCAGTTCCTAGATTTTAATCCCTTAGATGGCTATGTACAAATCCTTTTTTGGTGTGTTTCTCTACTCCTCAATAACTCCTGAAGTTTTTCCACTGTATCATCTGGAATATACAGTTATCAGCCAAGTCCCTTGAAGCTTAACAATTTACCTAAAATGGTTACCATTTTCCTCTGCCTTCTTGCTCGAATTTGGCTCTCCCTTTAGGACTTAGCTTCCTATGCAGTCCCCAAACTGTTCACTGGCTGTTTCTTTTCCCATGATTCTCCTAACAGTAAGCTTGATGGTAGGGTAGGTGTTCTTCTTGCATCTCATTCCCACTTTCACACCATTTAGCCCCTTCCTTCCCTAAAAATAACCAGTATTGAATCAAGGCATAAAGACTGCTTGCTTCAGTCATTTGCCAACGTCAAGGTCAGTCCCAATCATTCCTAGAATAGTTTAGCTAGTTTGCTGTCACGCTCTCTCATTTACTTTTACCATATTCGTGGCAATGCCAGTGCTCTCATGGATCATTCTTCCAGCACCCTGGTTTCTCAGTTCCTTCTCTTCCCTTGTCTCGTCCCCTATCCTGCCTCTCACTTCCTGAGCCAAACTCTAGAACATCTATCATTACCAATAACTGAAGCCCCTCCACAATCTCAAGTTCAAGTACCCAATTACAACTCCACTGCTTTCATCCAGATAACTCCAAATAGTACCCAGACACCAACAATTTTTGTCCCTCTGAGAATTATATTTTAATAATTATTATTCCTCTTCATGGTCTCTCACCCACTTTACACCCTCACATTACTTTTTATCAAAATTAAATTCCTTGCTCTAGCAATGTAAACATCTTATTTTATAACCTCATTAATTTTACTTCTTTTTCATTCCTCAGATACTTGTGTAAAACAATACCCAACCTTGCTAAATATCTGCTGGTTTGGCATCTGTACATGTAACCATGCTAACTAGTCTCACTTTGAATTATTACCACTTTTTCAATTGAGCCCTTAATGATGCCTGAAACCTACACTACATTTCCCTTATCCATCCACTTACCCATGTTCCTAGACAAATATTCTCCCATTTTCTCTGCTGAAATCTTCAAAATTCTGTCTTTTCTTCTTACACACAGACTATGAACTAGTTTCTGACTTTAACAAGAAAATAAAAGCAGTCATAAGAAAACCAAAATCCATAAGCAAGCTATAATCACCCTTTCTATTTGTTTCCATGCTTCATTTTATTAAAACGGATTTACTTTTTGCTTTTGTCTAAGGCCAACCCATCAACTGATGCATTATATCTCATATTCTCTCACTTAAATCCAGGCCACTGTTCCAGCAATACCAGCTCTCCCTCTATTGAATCTTTCCTATTTGTATACAATCATACTAATATTTTCCTACATTAAAAGTTTAATAAACAAATGCCCCCCCCCCTTTTTTTTTTTTTTGCGGTACACGGGCCACTGTTGTGGCCTCTCCCATTGCGGAGCACAGGCTCCGGACAAGCAGGCTCAGTGGCCATGGCTCATGGCCCCAGACACTCCGCAGCATGTGGGGTCTTCCTGGACCGGGGCATGAACCCACATCCCCTGCATCGGCAGGCAGACTCTCAACCACTGCACCACCAGGGAAGCCCAACAAATCCCCCTTTTGAGTTCATATCAAATGTCACCACTCAAAGTTTCGATGTTTTCATTTACAGCAGTAATTCTCCAAAAAACAGCAGAGGTCTTCACTTCCTCTGCTGCCTGAAACTCATTCCAATAAGTTTTGTCTCTAGCACACCACACTGCTCTGGTCATGATCAACGACAACCATGACCTTGATAAATCATACTGTCAATCTCAACTCTCATCTCACTTGACATAGCCATACAATTAACACAGATGATCTGGACTCCCGTTTGTCATACTATTTCACTTAGCTTCCAGAAAAGAAACATCCTCCTTTTTCTTCCTACCTCTTAACTGCTTCTAATTTTTCCCAGTATCTTTGCAGATTCTGAATAATCTCTCCTACATTTTAACATTGGATGACTCAAAGCTCTCAGGTCTGGACTTCTTTTGAGGTGGCTAGCTTCTTGCCTTGGGGAACTGAGAAACTTTGTCATAAGACCATAAATATTAATGCAACCTCATCTTTGTTGTCACATGCAATTATTTTTATCTATAAAGATGATAAAGTGTTGTATGTTATATGTATGTGGGAGTCAGAGAGGGGATAGTTGAAAAAAATAATTTCTGCTGTTGCAATAGCTCAACATAAATCCTGGGAAGAAAAAAACTAAATTTTTTTCCCAGGTCAAGTCTTCTTAAATAGCCAACATGTAGTAAAAAGAACGTGGGGGATACTTTGGCATACCAAGGTTTGATTCCTGTGTTTGCCAATTATTAGTATGACTTTCCAATTTTATTTTGAGATTTCTCATCAATAAAACTTGGCTAGGAAACAATACTCTAAATTTTTACAAGTGATAAAACAAGAATTTGGCTTCTATCTCTGGTCCTAAGAATTATTATTATTTTTCTTCTGATATTCAAAGACAGTCCTTCCACTTAGACTCCTGACCCATTCTTTCTTTGTCATCTTTAGACCTTACACCAATATTTAGTTACTCTCTCTTCTCTCTCTTTGACTTCCTAAAATGCTTCATTTCATTACTTGACAGGCTTGCTCAAGTCTCTAGAATCCTAAAATAAAGTCATACTGGACATTCTAGCAGACTGTATATACTAGCGCCTCAATTTCAATAAGCTCTAAAATAATTTATATATTTTCCATTAAACATAGTATCTCTATTAATTTCCATGCAAATGTTCAGCATTGTTATTCAGCCAGTTATCTAGCATAGAATCTTTTTTTTTTTTTTTTTGCAGTACGCGGGCTTCTCACTGTTGTGGCCTCTCCCGTTGCAGAGCACAGGCTCAGGACGTGCAGGCTCAGCGGCCATGGCTCACGGGCCCAGCCGCTCTGCGGCATGTGAGATCTTCCAGGTCCGGGGCACGAACCCGTGTGCCCTGCATCGGCAGGCAGACTCTCAACCACTGCGCCACCAGGGAAGCCCTAGCATAGAAAATTATAATTGACGCCTTGACTTAATATCTTCCATATCCACCACTTCTAATTAATTACCAAGTCTTATTTATTGTATCTCCTATTTTTTCTTAAATCTGTACCCCTCCTTTTCATCTTTATTGTCACTAACATAATTCAAAACTTCATCATCCATTTCTTAGAATATGGTAATGTTCCTTCTAGTTTGATTGGTCTACCTCCTTTATTATACCCCTTCAATTCAAGTTCACATAGATACCTCAAGCTGACAATCTCAGCTCCCTGCATAAAGCAAGTCATTCCTCATTTTGTAGCACTTCTTAAACTTTTCCAACAATATACTCCTAATGGGCAAAGAGTGGCTTGTCGTGTACTTTAAAATTTGTGTCCTCTATTTCATGATATCTGTTTGTTATAATACAAAAAATACTTTTTCACATCTTATAACGTGTTTAAGGAAATCTTCTTTTCATGTGTTGGACATCTGTGTGCCTTCTTTAGAGAAATGTCTGTTTAGGTCTTCCACACATTTTTTTTTTTTTTTTTTTTTTTTTTTTGCGGTATGCGGGCCTCTTGCTGTTGTGGCCTCTCCTGTTGCGGAGCACAGCCTCCGGACATGCAGGCTCAGCAGCCATGGCTCACAAGCCCAGCCACTCTGCGGCACGTGAGATCCTCCCAGACCGGGGCACGAAACCGTGTCCCCTGCATCGGCAGGCTGACACTCAACCACTGTGCCACCAGGGAAGCCCTATATATTTTGATGCTCAAATTGTGCCTATTTGGTTAGCTGGAACACCTTTCAGCTGGTTGCTCTATCCTTTTGATACACCCCCATCAATGATTATTTTTAATCATTTCCATATTACCTGGCACAGCAAGTTATTTCTGGGTCATTTTTTAGCTTTTCCATCCCAGACCTGGAATCAGTCATTTCTCTTGGTTTCTGATAAATTTCTTCCTAACAAGTTACTCCAAAACTTAGTGGCTTAAAGCAATACTAAACATGTATTCTCTCTCACAGTTTCTATGGGTCAGAAATTCAGGAGTGCTTGGCTATGTGTTTCTGGCTTTGGTTTCTTGTGAGGTTCCTTAGGTGTCCACTGGGCCTGCAGTAATCTGAAAGATGAAAAGTGACACTTCTCTGAGTGTACCTTTTTGTATAATTTTGGCTATCTGAGTCAACTTTTAATATTGTACGTAGTCTTAAAATTTAAATTAAATTAACAAGATGGAAAATAAATAGTAAATGTAAAAAAAAGAAAAAAATGAATCCAACTGGATTTCAAATGAATAAAATAACCACATTGAAAATGGAGATTTTTAAAAGGAAAGAACAGGTTATATTAATTGTTTTTTTTTTTTTTTTTTTTTAGCTTTAAGAGTTTGTTCTTTTTAAAATTGGGGTATAGTTGCTTTGCTATGTTGTGTTAGTGTCTACTGTACAACAAATTGAATCAGCTATATGTATACATATATCCCCTCCCTCTTGGACCTCCCTCCCACCCACACTCCCCAACCCAGCCATCTAGGTCACCCCAGAGCACCAGGCTGAGCTCCCTGAGCTATACAGCAGGTTCCCACTAGCTATTTGTTTTACACATGACAGTACACATACATCAGTCCCAATTTCCCAATTCATCCCACCCCTCCCCACCCCTCATGTCCATTCCCGATGTCTGCATCTCTATTCCTGCCCTGCAAATAGGTTCATCTGTCCCATTTTTCTAGATTCCACATAACTTCTTTAATATATGATATTTGTTTTTCTCTTTCTGACCTACTTCACTCTGTATGACAGATTCTAGGTCCACCCACATCTCTACAAATGACCCAGTTCTGTTCCTTTTTATGGCTGAGTAATATTCCATTGTATATATGTACCACATCTTAACTTTTAAATAAATTTCTTTGACTAACATTCTTATTCTAAAGAATATTTCAACAATTTTAAAAATCCTTGAACTTTTCTCAGTAAGCATGTGAATAGAAATTCTGAAACAATTTTACCTTTATTGAAGGAGTTTTAAGTGAGTAAATTTATATTGAAATTCATTATTTCATCATTTCAAATATTTGTATATACACACATACTCACATACACGCACATATATACCCTATATGTTCTGGCTTTGTTCACTGAAAAGCCCAGGAGCAATGATGTATCAGTACAAATGAGTACATCTAACATCACTGATTCTTGATTCCTGTTGTAATCAGCTTCTAAAATTTAACACAATGACACTTATCTCCTCCTACTGTTACCCTATGCGGTTCACTCTCACACTGAATCAGGGCTTGGATGACCAAGAGACACCAGATGTGATAGTGTGTGATTTCCAAAGCTAGGTCATAAAGGATATTAATACTTTTATCTCATTTTCTTGCATCTATCACTCTGGGGGAAGCCAGCCACATTATTATGAGAACACTCCAGCCAACCTAGCAAGATGCCCACACTGGAGAACATGCTAAGGTCTCTGTCAAACAACCAGTACCAACATGCCAACCACATGAGTGGTCCATGTGGCTCCTTAAGCCCCCAGTCAAAACTTCAGGCCACTGCAGGCACAATGGACAGCTAACTGAGAAAACTCATGAGAAGCCCTAGCCAGAAACACCCAGCCTGAATCCATTACCCACAGAAGATGTGCGAGATAACAAATGTTTAATATTGTTTTAAGACATTGAATGTTCAGGAGACTAGTTAGGCAACAATTGAGCACTAATAATGGTTTCTAAATACCATTACTTACTAAAAGAAATGGCAAACCCTTGGAAAAATGACTGATTCTAGGTCTGAGACAGGGATGTTTGATGATGAGACTGAAACATATTGCTTTGCCAGAAAATAAAGAAGTGCTTAAAGATGATGACAGGGTTGTGGAAAAAAGCTAGAGGAGTCAGCTGGCAGTGTTCCAAATAAGCCAAACTGGTGCAATTTACCATCCAAGGGCAAAAATTTACTAACAGTCTTACTGAATAAGGTGACAGTCTGTGAGCCTACACTGAAAATAATCACATGCATGTCTGTATCTCTGTGTGCATAAATATATAACTAAAGAATAACTAACCTGTGAAGAAGGGAAATTCTTCATTTCAGTATAGTATCAACTAATGAATAGAGAACAGATTGTATAGTTAAATAATTACCTTTACAGCTAACAGCATACAAATTGACTTTGGAAAGAATCAGCAATACATGATTAATCAGTAGGAGGAGGGAGTTTGATGGGGAACAAGGTATTTACATATTCTTATAGGATAGGACCTCTTCTCAAATTAGTTATTAGTTACAAAAGGAAAAATAGTAATTATGAAGTGGATAAAATGGACAACATTTTATCCAAGTGAGCAAAATTAACATCACCAATAAATTGCCAAGGAACACCCTAGGCCTCCATCGTGATGTCCTGAGAAGGACACAGAATTACGTTAAGAATTGTGCCAGCCAAAAATTCATAACCTGAATCTAATCATGAGGAAACAGTAGACAAATCCAAACTGAGAGATAGTCTATAAAATAACTGGCTTGCATTCTTCAAGGAATCTCAATGTCAAGAAAGTCAAAGAAAGGCTGAAGAACTGTCCCAGATGAAAGAAAACTAAAGAGACAAGCAAACTTTATTCATTACACGACCTGGATGAGATCCTGCACTGAAAACAATCCTGCACAGGACATTACTGGTACGATTGAATAAATTGGAGTGTGGATTGTAGGTTAGAATAAAGTATTGTATTACTGTTAAATTTCACAAATTTATTAATTTTAAGGAGGTTATTTAAGATAATAGCCATATTCTTGTAAATGCAAATTGAAACATTAAAAGGATTAACGGTAATGATTCCTGAAACCTACTCTTATACGTTAAAAAATGCATACAATAAACACAGACACAGACACACCCACACAGATACGGGATATATTGAGAGAGACAGAGACAGAGAAATCACAGAGGAAATGAGCTAATAATTGGTAAAATTGCACAAGGGAGATTTTATTCTTGTAATCTATCCAAAGCTTGAAATTATAATTCTTAGGGAAATTTTCATTCCTTTAACGTTTTATTTCAAATTAGTGCCTTTTGTGAGAGCAGAGAAAATGGTGAAAATTTGAGATATGAAGGGTAATTCAATTTTGATGGTCAGAAGGAAGAAAGAGGAGTCGACTTCTGTATAAGGACAACAAATGACAATTTCTATTAAGCAAAGACAAAATCATGGGCATGCTTGGGGCAGGAAGAAGGAGAGGACAAGCTATAATAAAGAAATTCATCCTGGAGTACAAATGATTAGAAGAGTGATTCAGGATTTATCTAGGCAATGATAAGCAAGTTATAACTTTGTCCTTGTTTGTATCAATTTTGATTTTCTGCTACACTTGGAAATTTTTGTAGTGCTATGAATTCTGACTAATCATATATGGAAAAGTAATATTCTATTTTTCTAATTGGATCTAATTACGTAAATTTCAATTTTTTTAATCCAATTCAGAATTTCTCAGTAAATTGAAGTTTCTCCCTTTTCCCTTGTTCTTTTTCTCCCTAGATGTGATCTAAATAAATAGGAGTGAGGTGTGGGGTGACCTAAATAAGGGTGAGGGTATGAGAGGAATGACATAGGCAAAATTAAGAAGGTAAGTCAGATTTTTTCTTTATAAATCTTTGGTTTAGAGCAGCATCTTTTCTTATCTCTTCAGGCTTTATTCCCACATCCCCCACTGCTGAGCTGCCACTGTCTTCCTCACTCCCCCAAACATTCATGACATTGACATTTCTTTATGAACACAAGCCAGTTATTTTGTAGGCTACTAGGCCACTGAAGTGACTCTTCCTCTTCATCAGATATAAGGCCTCTCCAGTTCAACTGGCCCACTCTTAGCTTTCTTTAACATTTTTAAAGATATGGGACATTTTATAATAATTTGTTGTACCCCACAGAGTCATCAGAGGTTGGGGAAATGGGTATATCTGACACTTTTTGAACAAACACATTTGTCTTCTATTGTAACTCTTCTTTGTTGATGCCCTAGGGGAAAGTGGAAGCCTTTATCTATGACACCACTGTCCACTTTATTTCCTCTTTTATGTGATCTTTGCAGGGATCTGCCTAGATTATTTCTTTTTCTTGGAATATAGGCTCTTATATAATCAACCTATACCTCCCACACCCCCAGCACCAAGACACGCACACATGCTCACATGTGCAAACTTTTTTTTTTAAAGCATAAACTATGCTCTGAATCCACCAAACTCTTAACCTGTGGATTAAACAAATCAGTTTCTTTCTAAAAATCTTACCTCTTGAAAATCTCAAATCACCTGACTTATTAGATATTGTTGCTGCTTAAGATACTCAGTGACTTCTTTTTTCCTCTGGTTATTTTGTGTGCTTTCTTTCCTAGAGAAAATAAACGTTTTAGGCATGGCAGCCATTGATCTAGTGAAGAGTAGGAAAGAAAGTATTAGAAATAGCAACAGCAGAATGACTTTAATGTTGCCAGAGTTTTATCCCATTTTTCAATTTATAATGTAGTTAATGTTTAATCCATCAATGTATTTATACACCCCTACTTTGTGCCAGGCAATATATAAGGCACATTTGGATGGCTAAACCATAGTTTCTGTCCTCTTGGTATCCATGATAAATACAGAGGGAAAGTATATTCATAGGAGTTCAAAGGATGGACCTTAAACGCGTCTCAGTTGGGGTGCAGCTTAGGAATGACTTCTAGAGGAATTCTGATACTCTGGACTTCAGACAAGACTGTGCCAGAGCAGCCACTGCCCCCTAAGCAGGGCTTGTACATTCTGGAAGTTTTTTATAATCTGTAAGATATATGGCTTCAGAGTTTGTTTCATCAACCTACCTCTGACCACTACTGAACAGCAGTGATAGAAACACAGACACTAGAAATACAATCCTTTACTATAACTGGTCTGGCAACATTGAAACAATATTCATCATAGCACAACTCTACTAAGCTGCACATGTGCAGAAAATAGAAGACAGCAGGACACCCAACTGCTGCTGTAAAGTGAGCTGAAATGGGGGTAATCACAAGCAGAGAGGGCAGAAACATGTTAAGGACTCATAGAAGCACAGCCTCAAGCAATGTAGCATAACTGAATATATGAGAAGGAGCATGCTGCTGAAGGAATGAAAGAAGAAACTTGCTCTTAAAAACTGATCTCTGATGAAACAAGACAGTGTCATGCACCTATATGCAGCTCTGTTAATTTTTGGTTTTAAATAACAAAGATTAGTATGCAGGTCAAACACTGTTAGAAAGTGTGCGTTTATCTAGTGTATTTGAGTTGTATTATAGTCATTTTTACTTATTATTTTCCTAGTTAAATTAACAATTTTTTGCATAATAGATCAAGAACAATTCTACTGATTTCTTAAAAGATGTAGACAGTTAATTTGGAGGGGCAGATGGCATATTTTTTCCTCTCTGTCTCTTGATCTTGAAGTATTATATATTCATATAGCAAAAATCAGGAAAAGAAACTAAAAAAGGAAAGAATGGAGGTGAGAGATTACTTTTGCTTGTACACTGTCCCAGCATAACACAAAGGAATAAACCTGCTTTATGAAGGTAGCTTATGGAAATCATTCTTATTATTTCAAGCATGTATACTTATTCATTCAATGCATTCAAGTATTTACCCAGTATTGTATGCATGCACCATGCTACTCACACCTGGAGACAAGGGATGCAGACAGAGACTATTGGCATGCACGATAGGAGCTTTTACTTTTCCTTCCAGATTTTAGCTATAGATATGTAAAGGGAGTAAACTTATTTCCATGCAGGGAGTGTTACTCACTCCATATAACAAGAAGTACTTAGCTCTCACAGACTGAAATTCTGGCAAACATCCATTGAACCTTAGAACAACTTCCAGAATTACAATGACTTTAGATACAGAATCAACAGTACATCATTATGATGAAAGTATCTTTTTTCCCTCTTGCCTGTAGAAAATTTTGTGGCAAAGGTGAGCTAAAAGGTTGGAAATTAAAGAAAATGTAAGGGAATTAAACAGCTAGTAAATAATTAGAAGGGATAATTTAATTTAAAAGGATTATGAAAGCACACAGAGTCTTTTCAAGGTCAAGTTTTTAGATAGTTCAATTTCAGTGTATTTTTTGAGCTGATTTGATTGAGGTCATTTAAAATTTTGCAAGATGGCTTTCTTTATTCTTGAAGGCATTAATGAGGTACAGTTTAATTGAACTACCTGGAAAGCGAGTGAATTTGATTATAAAGGTACATAGACAATTATTCAGTTTATGCTAGTTGAATGCCATTCACTTCAGTGATGATTTTATGCACATTCCACGTTCCTTATTAGCTGTGCAGTTACTGCCTCAGTGGAAACATTTACCAATTTCTATCGAAGACTGGAATTACTGAAGAAGAGAAGGCAAAAGTGAAGGGGTGGTTTCCTCCTATCTGACTGTAACACTAGGAGCTTTATGTACAGCAGCTTTGAATTAACTGCAAAGCATACACTTTCACATTCTTTTTAATAAAAGGGATTATTTTCATTTCCTAATAAAAGTTCCCTCCATCTCAGTACAGGGCAAACTTCTCAGATTCTGCAAAGATCAAAGGTCGAGACTATAAATCCTTCTTTTTTTCAAAGTCAATTTCCATAGCCTGTGAGTTTTATTATTCAGCCTACAGTGGACAGGTTTCAGTGTTTAATGGATCTAAAAGGAATAGAATTTCTAAAACCCTAAAATGCTAGTGGGGGAAAAAATCACTATTTAGACTATATTGAGTTGTAATTTCCTTGCATGCCTTTCTTATTAATTACTTATTTATTTATGCATGAAAAAATAATGCTGTTTCTGATTTCATTCTACAAACTCATATCAACAACTCTGTTTTGGAATGTAATACTTGGAATAAAAACCATCATTCAGCTAAGCAGTTATTGTTGGGTTTCATTTTTATGTCACTTGAATGAGATTGCCATCCCTGGGAGGAAAAGATAGTAAGTCAGAACATGTGAGCCTTATTAAATTTGGCTAGTCTCTTTGCCCCATTGCTGAATGCTTCCTGGTTGAAATCAACCCCATGAGAATAAGGATTATTCTTAAGGTGATTGAAGTAATACTCTTTTCTGCTAGCAAACTGCTACCCTATGCTGCTTTATTCCTTTAGTGAAAACCAAATTCAAAATTACAATTTTGTAGAAACAATTTGAGTATAAGAAGATTATGTTTAGAGTTTTCATTGCTATGTCTCTATCAGTAAGCAAGGAATACATCTTTTAACATTTTGAAAGTGCAAACATTTCTTTGCACTGTGAAAATTCCATTTAATTATTCTTCTTAGAGTACTAGATATACTAACAAAAGAGTTAATTATTATCATCTTTTCTCATTAGCACAACTTGCATGTATATACTTTGACCTTCAAAATTCCCCCCAAAATTAAACCATAACCAAGATGTTCAATTTTATTAATAAAGTCATGGTGAATGTTGGGTCCCATCAGATTCCTCATTGTTTTTGATATTCACATGATCTATTAATATTTATTACATATTCAAATGAAATCATCATGTTCTCAAAAATGTGTGGTAAATAGCTTTTCACTTCTATCAGACCTTAATAAATAATGTCATTTCCTTTATCTCAAGGAGTTCATTTTCAGCAGTATAATCATTTATATTGAGCCCTTCATAACGTTTTCCACACTCTTTCTCAGTCGTCTTACATGTAACCAATAAGGGAACACAGTTCTCATAATTCTAAACAAAATGAGAGGCTTTCTCAGAAAGATCACCCCATCTTCCTTTCGGTATGTACTCCTGGCAAGATGTTAATCTTTAATTTAAATGTGTTTAATCTACTTCCTCTCATCATCCTAGGCCAGATCTTCATTATCCATCACCTTAGACTATGGAAATGATTTCCTGAAGTGCCACCTGTCCCACACCTACATTGCTCACAGCTGTGCCTTCTCATACCATTTTCTCCATGATTAACTGCCAAAATCAGTGTAGGATCTTAGCCAGGCACTCAGGGTTGACCTCAGCCTGTGCCAAGTCTCCTTTTCTGATCTTACCATTCAATTCTCTTCTGCACAGCCTCATGCTAAAGAACAAGTCACACAACATGCCACTTTGCAATAACCTTAAGCCTTCTCCAAAGGCATTTTTCTCTACCTGGAAATTGCTATAATTCATTTCAAACTACAGGAATTATTACATTTCCACCAAGCTTTGCTCAAAAATGATTCATATGCTAATATTTTCCCTGAACATAAGTTCTCTTTTACTTTTGAACTGCAATATTTTGTTTGCACATGATACATGAAATTCAGTCCATTCCATTTTTATATTTTTAAATATATGTTATAGTTCTCTTTATCAATTAAAAAATTTCTGAAGATAGAGGCAATATTAATCTATATTTTAGTAGTTTTCAATTTACACTTTATGAATAGTACTTTTGAAATAGTATTTTTGAAATAATTATTAGCCTTCATTAACTTATTCAAGTATTAGTGAAGCACCTGTTAATATAAAAACAATAATGTAAAACTTATTCATAGGTAATACTTTGAACAATGATTCTGTCAAGAAATATTTTTAGTGTTTTATGTTTATCAACCATTGAATAAATAAAGACACAGATAATTAAAATTTAGGCATGTTCATGAATAATGACATATTTCACTGGAGATGATTCTTGATTATTACAGCATGAATATGGAAAAGTTGCTTAATACAAAGTAATACATATTTCACCTACATCCATTGTAATTATGATACAAACATATTTGTTTCAAATACCTCCACTTTTAAGTTTT
>NW_028293719.1:0-17272 GCF_964341445.2 Mesoplodon mirus | reverse complement strand
ATGCTGCCCCGAGCTCTGTGTTCCGTATAAATAATGGGAGTAAAAGGAGGATGGGGTTCAAAGCACGGACGGTTGGCCCTGGACGGGAGGTGCACGTGCAGCGGACGAGCTAGACGAGAGCAGTAGCATACCCACAATTCTTGGGGATTGCTCAGTGCTCATCCAGGTTCTTCCAAGCAGGCTCTGAAAGGCTTGCGCCCCGTTTCTCAACACGCCACACAAAAGGGCCTTCACACAGAGAGAGCTACGCTCCGAGGTTCTCAAGGGGATTTGGGAGGAGAGCTTTGCAGACCGCATAGGCAAGGAGTTTCTCACAAAGGTAAACGGGATGTGTACCTGACAGGCTAGTTGAAGAAAATCTCACAGGCAGTGGATTGGGCACAGGATAGATGTCAGGCGAGCACATGGTGTCTTTGGTCCAATACATCCTGTGACACTGTGCTGCATCGCTTCCCTTCAAAGGCTTTGCTACCACTGGGCCACATAAACAGATGGGCTGTGGAAATCAGTTTGACGCACATCGCAGCGTAGCCTTGCAGAGTTCCAACACCAAGCCCTGTGGAGACAGAGGGGTCTGAAAGCGTTTCACCCAAGACGGTTCGTTCAAAACCAGAGGTCACACCGAGCGCAGGGAGGCCTGCGGCGTAGAGTGCTGTGAGGGTAAAACGCTTCGTTCGTACATGCTCCTTGGAAGTGGAGTGTGGCAAAGGCTGCTCAAGGGGACGGGACGACAAAGCCTTCCCGGCTCAAGTTGCAGGGTGCTCGTTCTACATGGGATTCCCGGCTTTGTTCTTCGCTCTGGGCGACAAAGAAGCCCTTGGTGCGTGTTTGCTCGTTGCATGCGGGAAGTCCTTGGAGCGTGAGCCTTGAGGTGTCCAGTGTTCTCACTAATCAGTTCCGACCCCAGCAGGGAACACGGTAAAAAGGTCTTGGCACGGTGGCCTCAAGTCCATTGCAGAGGGGGCCTTGGCCACCGCATGGAGAACTGATTGGCTCTCCAGCTCAGAAAGTCTCATGAGGCGGTGGGTCGCAGGGAAACATGGGCATACCAGGTGGCTTTCCCTGCAGGAAGCATAGAGCCCTAGGTTCTTGAACACAGTGTAACCTAGGGGAAGAGTGTGCTACCCGGGTTGCTCGGGGGCTCCGATCCGTCAGGGGGCGCTTACGGCTCATTCTGAAAACCGTACGATGGAAACCTTTTAAATGCACTTGGCCATGGGCTGGGTGCCCAACTCGGCAGTGTACGGTAAGTGAACTCTGTAGTGGGTCTTCCCACTTGGAAACACAAATTGCGTTCACACTTTCGACCAGGAGACTAGTGGCAGAGGCAAAAGCGGTGTCATTTCACAGGCTGCTCCACCAAATGTTGGCGGAGGCACTGGCATTTGACATGAAGCTGCACAGAAGCAGTGAACTCCGGCCCAGGGAAGACGATGCTGTGTGCACCGTCCTAACATGAAACAGTTCCTAAGTAACGGGACCCCTCTGTTGTCCGCTCTCGGATCCAAGATGTCCTGAGAGTGCTCCTTTAGTGACCAGAATCCACCCTGCCTGTGGGAAACATGAAGCGGTTCCTCTGGAACCTTCCCAACCCGGACACTCTATCTCTGTGGTCTTTGGAAGCTTTGCGAATGTAACAAAGTGGGCTCAACTCCAATGCGTGACAAGAGTCTCATGCCTCTCAACAGATGCCAGGGTGCTTCCTGGCGCTGCAGAAAGAATGCAGAAGTCTGTTTCTGGCTATAGGCTAGAAACGTGATGACCGCTGATCAAAATGCCTGCAGTGGTCTGTAGGGAAAGCGGCATGCACCTGGTGGTTTCCTCTCCGTAGCCAAACCACATGTATGGGTCACGGACATGTGCCCCTGGGCGTGGCAGGTGTGTGAAGCCACGTTTGGGGCAGAACCCTATGGATGGCCTGGAAAATGTGCCCCGCTTATAGGAAACAGTTAGGTTCCTTTCCAGGTAGCTGATAGGTATGTCACGTGAACTGCCTTTTCTGGATTGAGAATTTTGCCATGGAGTGCACAACAAGGAGCCAACTCTTCTGGAGATCTGGAACATCACTTTCGCAGAGGTGTCTTCATGCTGCCCCGAGCTCTGTGTTCCGTATAAATAATGGGAGTAAAAGGAGGATGGGGTTCAAAGCACGGACGGTTGGCCCTGGACGGGAGGTGCACGTGCAGCGGACGAGCTAGACGAGAGCAGTAGCATACCCACAATTCTTGGGGATTGCTCAGTGCTCATCCAGGTTCTTCCAAGCAGGCTCTGAAAGGCTTGCGCCCCGTTTCTCAACACGCCACACAAAAGGGCCTTCACACAGAGAGAGCTACGCTCCGAGGTTCTCAAGGGGATTTGGGAGGAGAGCTTTGCAGACCGCATAGGCAAGGAGTTTCTCACAAAGGTAAACGGGATGTGTACCTGACAGGCTAGTTGAAGAAAATCTCACAGGCAGTGGATTGGGCACAGGATAGATGTCAGGCGAGCACATGGTGTCTTTGGTCCAATACATCCTGTGACACTGTGCTGCATCGCTTCCCTTCAAAGGCTTTGCTACCACTGGGCCACATAAACAGATGGGCTGTGGAAATCAGTTTGACGCACATCGCAGCGTAGCCTTGCAGAGTTCCAACACCAAGCCCTGTGGAGACAGAGGGGTCTGAAAGCGTTTCACCCAAGACGGTTCGTTCAAAACCAGAGGTCACACCGAGCGCAGGGAGGCCTGCGGCGTAGAGTGCGGTGAGGGTAAAACGTTTCGTTCGTACATGCTCCTTGGAAGTGGAGTGTGGCAAAGGCTGCTCAAGGGGACGGGACGACAAAGCCTTCCCGGCTCAAGTTGCAGGGTGCTCGTTCTACATGGGATTCCCGGCTTTGTTCTTCGCTCTGGGCGACAAAGAAGCCCTTGGTGCGTGTTTGCTCGTTGCATGCGGGAAGTCCTTGGAGCGTGAGCCTTGAGGTGTCCAGTGTTCTCACTAATCAGTTCCGACCCCAGCAGGGAACACGGTAAAAAGGTCTTGGCACGGTGGCCTCAAGTCCATTGCAGAGGGGGCCTTGGCCACCGCATGGAGAACTGATTGGCTCTCCAGCTCAGAAAGTCTCATGAGGCGGTGGGTCGCAGGGAAACATGGGCATACCAGGTGGCTTTCCCTGCAGGAAGCATAGAGCCCTAGGTTCTTGAACACAGTGTAACCTAGGGGAAGAGTGTGCTACCCGGGTTGCTCGGGGGCTCCGATCCGTCAGGGGGCGCTTACGGCTCATTCTGAAAACCGTACGATGGAAACCTTTTAAATGCACTTGGCCATGGGCTGGGTGCCCAACTCGGCAGTGTACGGTAAGTGAACTCTGTAGTGGGTCTTCCCACTTGGAAACACAAATTGCGTTCACACTTTCGACCAGGAGACTAGTGGCAGAGGCAAAAGCGGTGTCATTTCACAGGCTGCTCCACCAAATGTTGGCGGAGGCACTGGCATTTGACATGAAGCTGCACAGAAGCAGTGAACTCCGGCCCAGGGAAGACGATGCTGTGTGCACCGTCCTAACATGAAACAGTTCCTAAGTAACGGGACCCCTCTGTTGTCCGCTCTCGGATCCAAGATGTCCTGAGAGTGCTCCTTTAGTGACCAGAATCCACCCTGCCTGTGGGAAACATGAAGCGGTTCCTCTGGAACCTTCCCAACCCGGACACTCTATCTCTGTGGTCTTTGGAAGCTTTGCGAATGTAACAAAGTGGGCTCAACTCCAATGCGTGACAAGAGTCTCATGCCTCTCAACAGATGCCAGGGTGCTTCCTGGCGCTGCAGAAAGAATGCAGAAGTCTGTTTCTGGCTATAGGCTAGAAACGTGATGACCGCTGATCAAAATGCCTGCAGTGGTCTGTAGGGAAAGCGGCATGCACCTGGTGGTTTCCTCTCCGTAGCCAAACCACATGTATGGGTCACGGACATGTGCCCCTGGGCGTGGCAGGTGTGTGAAGCCACGTTTGGGGCAGAACCCTATGGATGGCCTGGAAAATGTGCCCCGCTTATAGGAAACAGTTAGGTTCCTTTCCAGGTAGCTGATAGGTATGTCACGTGAACTGCCTTTTCTGGATTGAGAATTTTGCCATGGAGTGCACAACAAGGAGCCAACTCTTCTGGAGATCTGGAACATCACTTTCGCAGAGGTGTCTTCATGCTGCCCCGAGCTCTGTGTTCCGTATAAATAATGGGAGTAAAAGGAGGATGGGGTTCAAAGCACGGACGGTTGGCCCTGGACGGGAGGTGCACGTGCAGCGGACGAGCTAGACGAGAGCAGTAGCATACCCACAATTCTTGGGGATTGCTCAGTGCTCATCCAGGTTCTTCCAAGCAGGCTCTGAAAGGCTTGCGCCCCGTTTCTCAACACGCCACACAAAAGGGCCTTCACACAGAGAGAGCTACGCTCCGAGGTTCTCAAGGGGATTTGGGAGGAGAGCTTTGCAGACCGCATAGGCAAGGAGTTTCTCACAAAGGTAAACGGGATGTGTACCTGACAGGCTAGTTGAAGAAAATCTCACAGGCAGTGGATTGGGCACAGGATAGATGTCAGGCGAGCACATGGTGTCTTTGGTCCAATACATCCTGTGACACTGTGCTGCATCGCTTCCCTTCAAAGGCTTTGCTACCACTGGGCCACATAAACAGATGGGCTGTGGAAATCAGTTTGACGCACATCGCAGCGTAGCCTTGCAGAGTTCCAACACCAAGCCCTGTGGAGACAGAGGGGTCTGAAAGCGTTTCACCCAAGACGGTTCGTTCAAAACCAGAGGTCACACCGAGCGCAGGGAGGCCTGCGGCGTAGAGTGCGGTGAGGGTAAAACGTTTCGTTCGTACATGCTCCTTGGAAGTGGAGTGTGGCAAAGGCTGCTCAAGGGGACGGGACGACAAAGCCTTCCCGGCTCAAGTTGCAGGGTGCTCGTTCTACATGGGATTCCCGGCTTTGTTCTTCGCTCTGGGCGACAAAGAAGCCCTTGGTGCGTGTTTGCTCGTTGCATGCGGGAAGTCCTTGGAGCGTGAGCCTTGAGGTGTCCAGTGTTCTCACTAATCAGTTCCGACCCCAGCAGGGAACACGGTAAAAAGGTCTTGGCACGGTGGCCTCAAGTCCATTGCAGAGGGGGCCTTGGCCACCGCATGGAGAACTGATTGGCTCTCCAGCTCAGAAAGTCTCATGAGGCGGTGGGTCGCAGGGAAACATGGGCATACCAGGTGGCTTTCCCTGCAGGAAGCATAGAGCCCTAGGTTCTTGAACACAGTGTAACCTAGGGGAAGAGTGTGCTACCCGGGTTGCTCGGGGGCTCCGATCCGTCAGGGGGCGCTTACGGCTCATTCTGAAAACCGTACGATGGAAACCTTTTAAATGCACTTGGCCATGGGCTGGGTGCCCAACTCGGCAGTGTACGGTAAGTGAACTCTGTAGTGGGTCTTCCCACTTGGAAACACAAATTGCGTTCACACTTTCGACCAGGAGACTAGTGGCAGAGGCAAAAGCGGTGTCATTTCACAGGCTGCTCCACCAAATGTTGGCGGAGGCACTGGCATTTGACATGAAGCTGCACAGAAGCAGTGAACTCCGGCCCAGGGAAGACGATGCTGTGTGCACCGTCCTAACATGAAACAGTTCCTAAGTAACGGGACCCCTCTGTTGTCCGCTCTCGGATCCAAGATGTCCTGAGAGTGCTCCTTTAGTGACCAGAATCCACCCTGCCTGTGGGAAACATGAAGCGGTTCCTCTGGAACCTTCCCAACCCGGACACTCTATCTCTGTGGTCTTTGGAAGCTTTGCGAATGTAACAAAGTGGGCTCAACTCCAATGCGTGACAAGAGTCTCATGCCTCTCAACAGATGCCAGGGTGCTTCCTGGCGCTGCAGAAAGAATGCAGAAGTCTGTTTCTGGCTATAGGCTAGAAACGTGATGACCGCTGATCAAAATGCCTGCAGTGGTCTGTAGGGAAAGCGGCATGCACCTGGTGGTTTCCTCTCCGTAGCCAAACCACATGTATGGGTCACGGACATGTGCCCCTGGGCGTGGCAGGTGTGTGAAGCCACGTTTGGGGCAGAACCCTATGGATGGCCTGGAAAATGTGCCCCGCTTATAGGAAACAGTTAGGTTCCTTTCCAGGTAGCTGATAGGTATGTCACGTGAACTGCCTTTTCTGGATTGAGAATTTTGCCATGGAGTGCACAACAAGGAGCCAACTCTTCTGGAGATCTGGAACATCACTTTCGCAGAGGTGTCTTCATGCTGCCCCGAGCTCTGTGTTCCGTATAAATAATGGGAGTAAAAGGAGGATGGGGTTCAAAGCACGGACGGTTGGCCCTGGACGGGAGGTGCACGTGCAGCGGACGAGCTAGACGAGAGCAGTAGCATACCCACAATTCTTGGGGATTGCTCAGTGCTCATCCAGGTTCTTCCAAGCAGGCTCTGAAAGGCTTGCGCCCCGTTTCTCAACACGCCACACAAAAGGGCCTTCACACAGAGAGAGCTACGCTCCGAGGTTCTCAAGGGGATTTGGGAGGAGAGCTTTGCAGACCGCATAGGCAAGGAGTTTCTCACAAAGGTAAACGGGATGTGTACCTGACAGGCTAGTTGAAGAAAATCTCACAGGCAGTGGATTGGGCACAGGATAGATGTCAGGCGAGCACATGGTGTCTTTGGTCCAATACATCCTGTGACACTGTGCTGCATCGCTTCCCTTCAAAGGCTTTGCTACCACTGGGCCACATAAACAGATGGGCTGTGGAAATCAGTTTGACGCACATCGCAGCGTAGCCTTGCAGAGTTCCAACACCAAGCCCTGTGGAGACAGAGGGGTCTGAAAGCGTTTCACCCAAGACGGTTCGTTCAAAACCAGAGGTCACACCGAGCGCAGGGAGGCCTGCGGCGTAGAGTGCGGTGAGGGTAAAACGTTTCGTTCGTACATGCTCCTTGGAAGTGGAGTGTGGCAAAGGCTGCTCAAGGGGACGGGACGACAAAGCCTTCCCGGCTCAAGTTGCAGGGTGCTCGTTCTACATGGGATTCCCGGCTTTGTTCTTCGCTCTGGGCGACAAAGAAGCCCTTGGTGCGTGTTTGCTCGTTGCATGCGGGAAGTCCTTGGAGCGTGAGCCTTGAGGTGTCCAGTGTTCTCACTAATCAGTTCCGACCCCAGCAGGGAACACGGTAAAAAGGTCTTGGCACGGTGGCCTCAAGTCCATTGCAGAGGGGGCCTTGGCCACCGCATGGAGAACTGATTGGCTCTCCAGCTCAGAAAGTCTCATGAGGCGGTGGGTCGCAGGGAAACATGGGCATACCAGGTGGCTTTCCCTGCAGGAAGCATAGAGCCCTAGGTTCTTGAACACAGTGTAACCTAGGGGAAGAGTGTGCTACCCGGGTTGCTCGGGGGCTCCGATCCGTCAGGGGGCGCTTACGGCTCATTCTGAAAACCGTACGATGGAAACCTTTTAAATGCACTTGGCCATGGGCTGGGTGCCCAACTCGGCAGTGTACGGTAAGTGAACTCTGTAGTGGGTCTTCCCACTTGGAAACACAAATTGCGTTCACACTTTCGACCAGGAGACTAGTGGCAGAGGCAAAAGCGGTGTCATTTCACAGGCTGCTCCACCAAATGTT
Source organism: Mesoplodon mirus (assembly GCF_964341445.2). Lineage (NCBI taxonomy): Eukaryota > Metazoa > Chordata > Mammalia > Artiodactyla > Ziphiidae > Mesoplodon > Mesoplodon mirus. Next base: position 9,649 of record NW_028293719.1, on the reverse strand, counting down.
GGCGGAGGCACTGGCATTTGACATGAAGCTGCACAGAAGCAGTGAACTCCGGCCCAGGGAAGACGATGCTGTGTGCACCGTCCTAACATGAAACAGTTCCTAAGTAACGGGACCCCTCTGTTGTCCGCTCTCGGATCCAAGATGTCCTGAGAGTGCTCCTTTAGTGACCAGAATCCACCCTGCCTGTGGGAAACATGAAGCGGTTCCTCTGGAACCTTCCCAACCCGGACACTCTATCTCTGTGGTCTTTGGAAGCTTTGCGAATGTAACAAAGTGGGCTCAACTCCAATGCGTGACAAGAGTCTCATGCCTCTCAACAGATGCCAGGGTGCTTCCTGGCGCTGCAGAAAGAATGCAGAAGTCTGTTTCTGGCTATAGGCTAGAAACGTGATGACCGCTGATCAAAATGCCTGCAGTGGTCTGTAGGGAAAGCGGCATGCACCTGGTGGTTTCCTCTCCGTAGCCAAACCACATGTATGGGTCACGGACATGTGCCCCTGGGCGTGGCAGGTGTGTGAAGCCACGTTTGGGGCAGAACCCTATGGATGGCCTGGAAAATGTGCCCCGCTTATAGGAAACAGTTAGGTTCCTTTCCAGGTAGCTGATAGGTATGTCACGTGAACTGCCTTTTCTGGATTGAGAATTTTGCCATGGAGTGCACAACAAGGAGCCAACTCTTCTGGAGATCTGGAACATCACTTTCGCAGAGGTGTCTTCATGCTGCCCCGAGCTCTGTGTTCCGTATAAATAATGGGAGTAAAAGGAGGATGGGGTTCAAAGCACGGACGGTTGGCCCTGGACGGGAGGTGCACGTGCAGCGGACGAGCTAGACGAGAGCAGTAGCATACCCACAATTCTTGGGGATTGCTCAGTGCTCATCCAGGTTCTTCCAAGCAGGCTCTGAAAGGCTTGCGCCCCGTTTCTCAACACGCCACACAAAAGGGCCTTCACACAGAGAGAGCTACGCTCCGAGGTTCTCAAGGGGATTTGGGAGGAGAGCTTTGCAGACCGCATAGGCAAGGAGTTTCTCACAAAGGTAAACGGGATGTGTACCTGACAGGCTAGTTGAAGAAAATCTCACAGGCAGTGGATTGGGCACAGGATAGATGTCAGGCGAGCACATGGTGTCTTTGGTCCAATACATCCTGTGACACTGTGCTGCATCGCTTCCCTTCAAAGGCTTTGCTACCACTGGGCCACATAAACAGATGGGCTGTGGAAATCAGTTTGACGCACATCGCAGCGTAGCCTTGCAGAGTTCCAACACCAAGCCCTGTGGAGACAGAGGGGTCTGAAAGCGTTTCACCCAAGACGGTTCGTTCAAAACCAGAGGTCACACCGAGCGCAGGGAGGCCTGCGGCGTAGAGTGCTGTGAGGGTAAAACGTTTCGTTCGTACATGCTCCTTGGAAGTGGAGTGTGGCAAAGGCTGCTCAAGGGGACGGGACGACAAAGCCTTCCCGGCTCAAGTTGCAGGGTGCTCGTTCTACATGGGATTCCCGGCTTTGTTCTTCGCTCTGGGCGACAAAGAAGCCCTTGGTGCGTGTTTGCTCGTTGCATGCGGGAAGTCCTTAGAGCGTGAGCCTTGAGGTGTCCAGTGTTCTCACTAATCAGTTCCGACCCCAGCAGGGAACACGGTAAAAAGGTCTTGGCACGGTGGCCTCAAGTCCATTGCAGAGGGGGCCTTGGCCACCGCATGGAGAACTGATTGGCTCTCCAGCTCAGAAAGTCTCATGAGGCGGTGGGTCGCAGGGAAACATGGGCATACCAGGTGGCTTTCCCTGCAGGAAGCATAGAGCCCTAGGTTCTTGAACACAGTGTAACCTAGGGGAAGAGTGTGCTACCCGGGTTGCTCGGGGGCTCCGATCCGTCAGGGGGCGCTTACGGCTCATTCTGAAAACCGTACGATGGAAACCTTTTAAATGCACTTGGCCATGGGCTGGGTGCCCAACTCGGCAGTGTACGGTAAGTGAACTCTGTAGTGGGTCTTCCCACTTGGAAACACAAATTGCGTTCACACTTTCGACCAGGAGACTAGTGGCAGAGGCAAAAGCGGTGTCATTTCACAGGCTGCTCCACCAAATGTTGGCGGAGGCACTGGCATTTGACATGAAGCTGCACAGAAGCAGTGAACTCCGGCCCAGGGAAGACGATGCTGTGTGCACCGTCCTAACATGAAACGGTTCCTAAGTAACGGGACCCCTCTGTTGTCCGCTCTCGGATCCAAGATGTCCTGAGAGTGCTCCTTTAGTGACCAGAATCCACCCTGCCTGTGGGAAACATGAAGCGGTTCCTCTGGAACCTTCCCAACCCGGACACTCTATCTCTGTGGTCTTTGGAAGCTTTGCGAATGTAACAAAGTGGGCTCAACTCCAATGCGTGACAAGAGTCTCATGCCTCTCAACAGATGCCAGGGTGCTTCCTGGCGCTGCAGAAAGAATGCAGAAGTCTGTTTCTGGCTATAGGCTAGAAACGTGATGACCGCTGATCAAAATGCCTGCAGTGGTCTGTAGGGAAAGCGGCATGCACCTGGTGGTTTCCTCTCCGTAGCCAAACCACATGTATGGGTCACGGACATGTGCCCCTGGGCGTGGCAGGTGTGTGAAGCCACGTTTGGGGCAGAACCCTATGGATGGCCTGGAAAATGTGCCCCGCTTATAGGAAACAGTTAGGTTCCTTTCCAGGTAGCTGATAGGTATGTCACGTGAACTGCCTTTTCTGGATTGAGAATTTTGCCATGGAGTGCACAACAAGGAGCCAACTCTTCTGGAGATCTGGAACATCACTTTCGCAGAGGTGTCTTCATGCTGCCCCGAGCTCTGTGTTCCGTATAAATAATGGGAGTAAAAGGAGGATGGGGTTCAAAGCACGGACGGTTGGCCCTGGACGGGAGGTGCACGTGCAGCGGACGAGCTAGACGAGAGCAGTAGCATACCCACAATTCTTGGGGATTGCTCAGTGCTCATCCAGGTTCTTCCAAGCAGGCTCTGAAAGGCTTGCGCCCCGTTTCTCAACACGCCACACAAAAGGGCCTTCACACAGAGAGAGCTACGCTCCGAGGTTCTCAAGGGGATTTGGGAGGAGAGCTTTGCAGACCGCATAGGCAAGGAGTTTCTCACAAAGGTAAACGGGATGTGTACCTGACAGGCTAGTTGAAGAAAATCTCACAGGCAGTGGATTGGGCACAGGATAGATGTCAGGCGAGCACATGGTGTCTTTGGTCCAATACATCCTGTGACACTGTGCTGCATCGCTTCCCTTCAAAGGCTTTGCTACCACTGGGCCACATAAACAGATGGGCTGTGGAAATCAGTTTGACGCACATCGCAGCGTAGCCTTGCAGAGTTCCAACACCAAGCCCTGTGGAGACAGAGGGGTCTGAAAGCGTTTCACCCAAGACGGTTCGTTCAAAACCAGAGGTCACACCGAGCGCAGGGAGGCCTGCGGCGTAGAGTGCGGTGAGGGTAAAACGTTTCGTTCGTACATGCTCCTTGGAAGTGGAGTGTGGCAAAGGCTGCTCAAGGGGACGGGACGACAAAGCCTTCCCGGCTCAAGTTGCAGGGTGCTCGTTCTACATGGGATTCCCGGCTTTGTTCTTCGCTCTGGGCGACAAAGAAGCCCTTGGTGCGTGTTTGCTCGTTGCATGCGGGAAGTCCTTAGAGCGTGAGCCTTGAGGTGTCCAGTGTTCTCACTAATCAGTTCCGACCCCAGCAGGGAACACGGTAAAAAGGTCTTGGCACGGTGGCCTCAAGTCCATTGCAGAGGGGGCCTTGGCCACCGCATGGAGAACTGATTGGCTCTCCAGCTCAGAAAGTCTCATGAGGCGGTGGGTCGCAGGGAAACATGGGCATACCAGGTGGCTTTCCCTGCAGGAAGCATAGAGCCCTAGGTTCTTGAACACAGTGTAACCTAGGGGAAGAGTGTGCTACCCGGGTTGCTCGGGGGCTCCGATCCGTCAGGGGGCGCTTACGGCTCATTCTGAAAACCGTACGATGGAAACCTTTTAAATGCACTTGGCCATGGGCTGGGTGCCCAACTCGGCAGTGTACGGTAAGTGAACTCTGTAGTGGGTCTTCCCACTTGGAAACACAAATTGCGTTCACACTTTCGACCAGGAGACTAGTGGCAGAGGCAAAAGCGGTGTCATTTCACAGGCTGCTCCACCAAATGTTGGCGGAGGCACTGGCATTTGACATGAAGCTGCACAGAAGCAGTGAACTCCGGCCCAGGGAAGACGATGCTGTGTGCACCGTCCTAACATGAAACGGTTCCTAAGTAACGGGACCCCTCTGTTGTCCGCTCTCGGATCCAAGATGTCCTGAGAGTGCTCCTTTAGTGACCAGAATCCACCCTGCCTGTGGGAAACATGAAGCGGTTCCTCTGGAACCTTCCCAACCCGGACACTCTATCTCTGTGGTCTTTGGAAGCTTTGCGAATGTAACAAAGTGGGCTCAACTCCAATGCGTGACAAGAGTCTCATGCCTCTCAACAGATGCCAGGGTGCTTCCTGGCGCTGCAGAAAGAATGCAGAAGTCTGTTTCTGGCTATAGGCTAGAAACGTGATGACCGCTGATCAAAATGCCTGCAGTGGTCTGTAGGGAAAGCGGCATGCACCTGGTGGTTTCCTCTCCGTAGCCAAACCACATGTATGGGTCACGGACATGTGCCCCTGGGCGTGGCAGGTGTGTGAAGCCACGTTTGGGGCAGAACCCTATGGATGGCCTGGAAAATGTGCCCCGCTTATAGGAAACAGTTAGGTTCCTTTCCAGGTAGCTGATAGGTATGTCACGTGAACTGCCTTTTCTGGATTGAGAATTTTGCCATGGAGTGCACAACAAGGAGCCAACTCTTCTGGAGATCTGGAACATCACTTTCGCAGAGGTGTCTTCATGCTGCCCCGAGCTCTGTGTTCCGTATAAATAATGGGAGTAAAAGGAGGATGGGGTTCAAAGCACGGACGGTTGGCCCTGGACGGGAGGTGCACGTGCAGCGGACGAGCTAGACGAGAGCAGTAGCATACCCACAATTCTTGGGGATTGCTCAGTGCTCATCCAGGTTCTTCCAAGCAGGCTCTGAAAGGCTTGCGCCCCGTTTCTCAACACGCCACACAAAAGGGCCTTCACACAGAGAGAGCTACGCTCCGAGGTTCTCAAGGGGATTTGGGAGGAGAGCTTTGCAGACCGCATAGGCAAGGAGTTTCTCACAAAGGTAAACGGGATGTGTACCTGACAGGCTAGTTGAAGAAAATCTCACAGGCAGTGGATTGGGCACAGGATAGATGTCAGGCGAGCACATGGTGTCTTTGGTCCAATACATCCTGTGACACTGTGCTGCATCGCTTCCCTTCAAAGGCTTTGCTACCACTGGGCCACATAAACAGATGGGCTGTGGAAATCAGTTTGACGCACATCGCAGCGTAGCCTTGCAGAGTTCCAACACCAAGCCCTGTGGAGACAGAGGGGTCTGAAAGCGTTTCACCCAAGACGGTTCGTTCAAAACCAGAGGTCACACCGAGCGCAGGGAGGCCTGCGGCGTAGAGTGCGGTGAGGGTAAAACGTTTCGTTCGTACATGCTCCTTGGAAGTGGAGTGTGGCAAAGGCTGCTCAAGGGGACGGGACGACAAAGCCTTCCCGGCTCAAGTTGCAGGGTGCTCGTTCTACATGGGATTCCCGGCTTTGTTCTTCGCTCTGGGCGACAAAGAAGCCCTTGGTGCGTGTTTGCTCGTTGCATGCGGGAAGTCCTTAGAGCGTGAGCCTTGAGGTGTCCAGTGTTCTCACTAATCAGTTCCGACCCCAGCAGGGAACACGGTAAAAAGGTCTTGGCACGGTGGCCTCAAGTCCATTGCAGAGGGGGCCTTGGCCACCGCATGGAGAACTGATTGGCTCTCCAGCTCAGAAAGTCTCATGAGGTGGTGGGTCGCAGGGAAACATGGGCATACCAGGTGGCTTTCCCTGCAGGAAGCATAGAGCCCTAGGTTCTTGAACACAGTGTAACCTAGGGGAAGAGTGTGCTACCCGGGTTGCTCGGGGGCTCCGATCCGTCAGGGGGCGCTTACGGCTCATTCTGAAAACCGTACGATGGAAACCTTTTAAATGCACTTGGCCATGGGCTGGGTGCCCAACTCGGCAGTGTACGGTAAGTGAACTCTGTAGTGGGTCTTCCCACTTGGAAACACAAATTGCGTTCACACTTTCGACCAGGAGACTAGTGGCAGAGGCAAAAGCGGTGTCATTTCACAGGCTGCTCCACCAAATGTTGGCGGAGGCACTGGCATTTGACATGAAGCTGCACAGAAGCAGTGAACTCCGGCCCAGGGAAGACGATGCTGTGTGCACCGTCCTAACATGAAACGGTTCCTAAGTAACGGGACCCCTCTGTTGTCCGCTCTCGGATCCAAGATGTCCTGAGAGTGCTCCTTTAGTGACCAGAATCCACCCTGCCTGTGGGAAACATGAAGCGGTTCCTCTGGAACCTTCCCAACCCGGACACTCTATCTCTGTGGTCTTTGGAAGCTTTGCGAATGTAACAAAGTGGGCTCAACTCCAATGCGTGACAAGAGTCTCATGCCTCTCAACAGATGCCAGGGTGCTTCCTGGCGCTGCAGAAAGAATGCAGAAGTCTGTTTCTGGCTATAGGCTAGAAACGTGATGACCGCTGATCAAAATGCCTGCAGTGGTCTGTAGGGAAAGCGGCATGCACCTGGTGGTTTCCTCTCCGTAGCCAAACCACATGTATGGGTCACGGACATGTGCCCCTGGGCGTGGCAGGTGTGTGAAGCCACGTTTGGGGCAGAACCCTATGGATGGCCTGGAAAATGTGCCCCGCTTATAGGAAACAGTTAGGTTCCTTTCCAGGTAGCTGATAGGTATGTCACGTGAACTGCCTTTTCTGGATTGAGAATTTTGCCATGGAGTGCACAACAAGGAGCCAACTCTTCTGGAGATCTGGAACATCACTTTCGCAGAGGTGTCTTCATGCTGCCCCGAGCTCTGTGTTCCGTATAAATAATGGGAGTAAAAGGAGGATGGGGTTCAAAGCACGGACGGTTGGCCCTGGACGGGAGGTGCACGTGCAGCGGACGAGCTAGACGAGAGCAGTAGCATACCCACAATTCTTGGGGATTGCTCAGTGCTCATCCAGGTTCTTCCAAGCAGGCTCTGAAAGGCTTGCGCCCCGTTTCTCAACACGCCACACAAAAGGGCCTTCACACAGAGAGAGCTACGCTCCGAGGTTCTCAAGGGGATTTGGGAGGAGAGCTTTGCAGACCGCATAGGCAAGGAGTTTCTCACAAAGGTAAACGGGATGTGTACCTGACAGGCTAGTTGAAGAAAATCTCACAGGCAGTGGATTGGGCACAGGATAGATGTCAGGCGAGCACATGGTGTCTTTGGTCCAATACATCCTGTGACACTGTGCTGCATCGCTTCCCTTCAAAGGCTTTGCTACCACTGGGCCACATAAACAGATGGGCTGTGGAAATCAGTTTGACGCACATCGCAGCGTAGCCTTGCAGAGTTCCAACACCAAGCCCTGTGGAGACAGAGGGGTCTGAAAGCGTTTCACCCAAGACGGTTCGTTCAAAACCAGAGGTCACACCGAGCGCAGGGAGGCCTGCGGCGTAGAGTGCGGTGAGGGTAAAACGTTTCGTTCGTACATGCTCCTTGGAAGTGGAGTGTGGCAAAGGCTGCTCAAGGGGACGGGACGACAAAGCCTTCCCGGCTCAAGTTGCAGGGTGCTCGTTCTACATGGGATTCCCGGCTTTGTTCTTCGCTCTGGGCGACAAAGAAGCCCTTGGTGCGTGTTTGCTCGTTGCATGCGGGAAGTCCTTAGAGCGTGAGCCTTGAGGTGTCCAGTGTTCTCACTAATCAGTTCCGACCCCAGCAGGGAACACGGTAAAAAGGTCTTGGCACGGTGGCCTCAAGTCCATTGCAGAGGGGGCCTTGGCCACCGCATGGAGAACTGATTGGCTCTCCAGCTCAGAAAGTCTCATGAGGCGGTGGGTCGCAGGGAAACATGGGCATACCAGGTGGCTTTCCCTGCAGGAAGCATAGAGCCCTAGGTTCTTGAACACAGTGTAACCTAGGGGAAGAGTGTGCTACCCGGGTTGCTCGGGGGCTCCGATCCGTCAGGGGGCGCTTACGGCTCATTCTGAAAACCGTACGATGGAAACCTTTTAAATGCACTTGGCCATGGGCTGGGTGCCCAACTCGGCAGTGTACGGTAAGTGAACTCTGTAGTGGGTCTTCCCACTTGGAAACACAAATTGCGTTCACACTTTCGACCAGGAGACTAGTGGCAGAGGCAAAAGCGGTGTCATTTCACAGGCTGCTCCACCAAATGTTGGCGGAGGCACTGGCATTTGACATGAAGCTGCACAGAAGCAGTGAACTCCGGCCCAGGGAAGACGATGCTGTGTGCACCGTCCTAACATGAAACGGTTCCTAAGTAACGGGACCCCTCTGTTGTCCGCTCTCGGATCCAAGATGTCCTGAGAGTGCTCCTTTAGTGACCAGAATCCACCCTGCCTGTGGGAAACATGAAGCGGTTCCTCTGGAACCTTCCCAACCCGGACACTCTATCTCTGTGGTCTTTGGAAGCTTTGCGAATGTAACAAAGTGGGCTCAACTCCAATGCGTGACAAGAGTCTCATGCCTCTCAACAGATGCCAGGGTGCTTCCTGGCGCTGCAGAAAGAATGCAGAAGTCTGTTTCTGGCTATAGGCTAGAAACGTGATGACCGCTGATCAAAATGCCTGCAGTGGTCTGTAGGGAAAGCGGCATGCACCTGGTGGTTTCCTCTCCGTAGCCAAACCACATGTATGGGTCACGGACATGTGCCCCTGGGCGTGGCAGGTGTGTGAAGCCACGTTTGGGGCAGAACCCTATGGATGGCCTGGAAAATGTGCCCCGCTTATAGGAAACAGTTAGGTTCCTTTCCAGGTAGCTGATAGGTATGTCACGTGAACTGCCTTTTCTGGATTGAGAATTTTGCCATGGAGTGCACAACAAGGAGCCAACTCTTCTGGAGATCTGGAACATCACTTTCGCAGAGGTGTCTTCATGCTGCCCCGAGCTCTGTGTTCCGTATAAATAATGGGAGTAAAAGGAGGATGGGGTTCAAAGCACGGACGGTTGGCCCTGGACGGGAGGTGCACGTGCAGCGGACGAGCTAGACGAGAGCAGTAGCATACCCACAATTCTTGGGGATTGCTCAGTGCTCATCCAGGTTCTTCCAAGCAGGCTCTGAAAGGCTTGCGCCCCGTTTCTCAACACGCCACACAAAAGGGCCTTCACACAGAGAGAGCTACGCTCCGAGGTTCTCAAGGGGATTTGGGAGGAGAGCTTTGCAGACCGCATAGGCAAGGAGTTTCTCACAAAGGTAAACGGGATGTGTACCTGACAGGCTAGTTGAAGAAAATCTCACAGGCAGTGGATTGGGCACAGGATAGATGTCAGGCGAGCACATGGTGTCTTTGGTCCAATACATCCTGTGACACTGTGCTGCATCGCTTCCCTTCAAAGGCTTTGCTACCACTGGGCCACATAAACAGATGGGCTGTGGAAATCAGTTTGACGCACATCGCAGCGTAGCCTTGCAGAGTTCCAACACCAAGCCCTGTGGAGACAGAGGGGTCTGAAAGCGTTTCACCCA
>NW_028293720.1:0-17538 GCF_964341445.2 Mesoplodon mirus | reverse complement strand
GAGGTATTTAGGTAAAATCTCTATGATAATAGAGGTTTGTTGAAGAATTTCATCAGGAATTCAACTATTTATGTGGAGTTTTAGTAGAAAGTAGTTAATACACACTTAGCCTTTATATTTTTTGACATTTCATTCAATTAAAAATTTCAAAATACACTATTATTTTCTGATGCCAGTTACTTCTCTAAAGACTTCATATTAGGCACTGAGGAAGCAGCATAGCATATAGTAGATAAGATTATACATAATCTTTGGAGCAATTGTCTGAGTTTTGATCTGGTTCCACCATTCACTAGCTTTGTGACCTTGAGCAAGTTGCTTAACTTCAATGTGTTGGAGGTTTTACCCAGCCAAAAACAATGTGTTTCCTCGTTTGCAAGATGTGAATAGTAGTACTTACCTCATGAGATTATTATAAGGATTTAATGATTTCATATTTGTAAAGTGTTTAGAATAATAACTGGTACTTTGTAAGTATTATAAAAATGTTCAAAAATAATCAGGATTTTTAGTGAAAGTTTTAAGAGGCTCTAGGGTTGAGACTGAAGTCTGTATTTTATATGGTCCATTTACATCTTAAATACAGTTTTTCTTCTGATTTAGACTTTTTGGTCCTGTTTTGTTATATTTTTATTTTTTTTATTTTTATTTTTTTTAAAGTTTAAATTATTTATTGGTTAGCTATATGCACATATTTACATTCTCATGTCTTTTTTTTAAAATTAGTTTCTGCTTTATAACAAAGTGAATCAGTCATACATATACATCTGTTCCCACATTCCTTCCCTCATGTATCTCCCTCCCTCCCACCCTCCCCATCCCACCCCTCCAGGCGGTCACAAAGCACCGAGCTGATCTCCCTGTGCTCTGCGGCTGCTTCCCACTATCTATCTACCTTACATTTGGTAGTGTATATATGTCCATGCCTCTCTTTCATTTTGTCACAGCTTGAGGGAATCTTTTCAAGATACAATTTAAAAATAATAAGTCTAATAAGATCAGTAAACCAATGGTCCTCTGCTATGTAGATGTTTATATTTACATTAAAAGCTTACTTACTTTATGCTATATTATTTTCCCCCACATTTACTCTATATCAAGTTTAAATTCCAAAGTGTTTCTCGCCTAACTTATTTTAAGGCCTGCCTTTCATCACTTTCTTTTTGCTCATCCCAAATACAGCAATACCCTTGCTTAATCAACTTAACTTATGCATCTGGAATTGCAACATAAATGTCCCAAAACAGCACTTGAGAAACTATGATTTATACTTAATGTGTTACAGGTGGCTTCTTAAGAGAAATGCTTATTTCTAGTGTCATTAAAATGATAAACTTCTAAATCCTTAAACTGCATTTCTGTTAAAAGTTTACTGTGGTACATTTTCTTCCAAACTTGGTTTGCATACACATTCCCAAATAATACTTTTGACCTTATGTTTATAAGAGCAAATTACCATTAAAATCCTTGTAGAAGTAGATGAATATTGACAAATTTAGCAACAGGATTTCCTGCTATTAAATCATAAGTTATTTAGACTAAACTGTACCATATTTTACAACATGTTCTAGGAATTGTCTGGTAAAAAATTTACATCAGATCACTATCAAAACCAATATGAATGTAATGGATGAGGCAATCTCAAATATAAATTAAAATATACAACTTTATAGATTTTGATATGTGATGTTACATTGTTATTTGAGAGGGTGGCAGCCAATTTATATCTTTTGAGAATTTTAGCTTCAATTTCTAATTTAAAAAGAAAAAGGTTTACAATGAAATAAATACAATACCATGTCTTGAAAATGCATTTGACTATACTTTTGCTAAATTAATGTTTTACAATTTAGAAGTTACTTTAAAAATGAATACAGAGACCAAAAACATGGTTTCCAGTAAGCTTTGGTGTGATACTGAAAACATCTTTTGTTGATTTAAAGATAAAGAGTGTTTTGTACTGCATTAATACTGCTAAGCTGAATTTTAGGTATACCTGCACAGATTGTCAACTGAATTCCCATCATTTTGGTACAAGACAATTAATCCTGTATAACTCTGTGATATTTTTGGAATATACTGTTCGTTAACGATTAAATGAAGATGGTTATTTTCAAAATTTTAAATACGATAACTTTAAAAATGCTATGAAGACAGTCGTTTCTATACTTTCTAATGTTTAATGTCATTGTATTCCCGATCAATGAGCATAAGAATGAGCTATGGTAGCCTGATTTACCCATTTTTATTTCTCTCATGGTTACTCTTTGAAATATTTATTTGTTTGTTTGTTTGTTTGTTTAGGCTGCACCGGGTCTTCCTTGCAGCATGCAGACTTAGTTGCATGCGGACTTCTTAGTTTCAGCATGCATGTGGGATCTAGTTCCCCAACCAGGGATTGAAACAGGCCCCGTGCATTGGGAGCATGGAGTCTTACCCACTGGACCGCCAGGGAAGTCCTCCTCTCATGGTTACTCTTAAGGAAGGATTGTAGATCTACTGATTGCTGGGCCTGTCTTGGGGCAAATCATCTGTCCACCAGTCAAATCACTTAGCTACTAAAATTGTTTCTCGGAATATGAACAACTTTCTATATTTTAATGTCTCCTTGAAGGAAGTAAATTTAGTGCCATCCTTGTAGTGTTCAAGTCAGAAATTATAGAGTTGTGTCATTTGAGCCTGTGGACCATAAATAAGCCCCAAACTCTACTACTAAACATGTAGAATAAACTCAATACTGTAGCCTACAAGCACTTTCCTTCATTCTTCTCTTGTTCAATCACTACAAAAACTTTTATTGTGCCTAATTTATGTCAGACTCTATACCATGTATTAATAATTTTTTAAAAAAACAAAAAGCTGTTTTCAAGGACTTTACAATTTAGTGAGATTTGAAATACAGTTTGTTTGAAAATGCTATGGTAGAGTACCAAAAGAACATAGCAAAGAGGTACCTAATTGTGCCTGAGATGGCTTGGGAAGGTTTTTTGGATAAGATACTGATTGAATTAAGACTTAAGATTTTGGGTAAATTATTAGGGAAAACTTGGGGCAGAACAAGAAGATAAAAAGGATATTTCAGGCAGAAAACAGCATTTGCAAAGGAGTTTCAAGAGTGTGTGGTATATTATAATAATAAAAAAACTTAATATTTAGGCGTGGCAAGTAAACAGGAGCCTATTGGTAGAATGAAGAAATATTTCTGGAAAGGCAAGGTCCAGGTCAAGAAGAGTCTTCAATAAAATCCTATAACTTAAAATTTTATTCTGAATATGACACATGGTCAGGCTGTTTAATGGTAGCCGTACTACCATTTTCATTAAGCTATAACATACATATAGCAAAATGCATTGTGTACAACTCTACAAAATTTTAATATATAAACACCTTTTTAACTACCACCCAGATTAAGATATAAATCATTTCCAGCATTCCAGGTTCTCTCACGCCCCTTCTCTTTCTATAACCACCCCCCACCCAGGTAATGAGTATCTTAATTTATATTATCATGAATTAGTTTTGCCTGTTCTTGTACTCTTTTTAGACTCTCTTCTTTCACTCAACATAACATTTGTGAGATTCACCCATGTTAATGCATGTAGTACTAAGTTTATTTTCTCATTGCTGTGTAGTCTCTTGTACGATTTTTATCACAGTTGCTTATCCATTGTACTGCTCACTAACATTTACATTGTTTCCAATTTTTTGCTACAATAAAACGGAAGTACTATAAACATTCTTTGCATATGTTGGTATGCTGCTTGCATTCTTTGATAGATGTATGCATTCTATTCTTTTGGGAGGATTCTCTTGGAGTGAAATTGAATGTCTAGGTTTAGTAGATAATGCCAAGAAGCTTTTCTAAAGTGGTGTAAATGTACATGCTCACTAGCAATGTATGAGTAAGTTGATCCACATCTTCGACAGTACCTGATTGTTATTATTTTTTTAATAAATTTATTTTTTTGGCTGCGTTGGGCCTTTGTTGCAGTGCACGAGCTTCTCATTGTGGTTGCTTCTCTTGTTGTGGAGCACGGGCTCTAGGTGTGTGGGCTTCAGTAGTTGTGGCACACGGGCTTAGTTGCTCCGCGGCATGTGGGATCTTCCCAGACCAGGGATTGAACCCATGTGCCCTGCATTGGCAGGATGATTCTTAACCACTGTGCCACCAGGGAAGCCCCAGTACCTGATTATTTTTAGTCGTTTTCTCTCTTTTCTTCTTTTTCTTTCTTTCTTCTCTTTTCTTTCTTTTTTTTTTTTTTTTTTTTGGCTCCACCCGCACAGCTTGTGGGAATCCGAGCCAGGGATCAAACCCATGCCCCTTGCAAAAGAAGCGTGGGGCCCTAATCACAGGACTGCAAGGGAATTCCCTAGTCTTTTTTCATTACTAGCTATTCTGGTGGATGCAAAGTGATATTTCATTGTGGTTTTAAATTTCATTTCCCTGACAATAATGATATTGATCCTTATTGGCCATTTGGATATCTTCTTTTAGAAATACTTGTTCAATTCTTTTGTCAATTTTTAAGTTAAAATTATTTTTCCCCTCTATCTTATTTGTAGGAACTTTTTGTAAACTCAGGATACAAGTACTCTGTTAGATGTATTTCTTGTGAATATCTTCTCCGGACTGTAACTTTCTTTTTCAGTGTTTTTGATGAACTGAAGTTTTAAACGAAGTTCAATTTATTAATTTTTATTTTAGAGATTTTAGAGTTAGTGTTTCTTTGTGTCCTGTTTAGATCTTTGCCTATCACAAAATCATAAAGATATTATCCAATGTTTTCCTCTATAAACTTAATTGTTTTAGCCTTCACATTTAGATTCACAATTCATCTCAACTAATTCTTATGGATGGTAGGAATTAGGGGTTAAATTTTCATTGTTTCTCAGATATCCACTTTATCTAGCATCATTGTTTAAAAAATCTCCCCCCACTTAACTGCAGTTACACCTTCATTGTAAATCAGGTGACTGTATATATGCGACTCTATTTCTGAACTCTCTACTCTGTACCAATATTGGTCTGTATGTCTATTGTCTTAGTTCAGACTGCCATAACAAATTACCATTGATGTGTGGCTTAAAAGACAAATATTTTTTTCTCACAGTTCTGGAGGCTGGAAGTTCAAGATCAACATGGCTACATGTCTGGTGAGAGCCCACTTCCTAGTTTGCAGTTGGCTGTCTTCTCATTGTATCTTCACATGGTGGAGAGCAGAGAGAGAGAGAGCAAGCTTTTCTGTCTCTTTAAATAAGGGCATTAATCCCATCCCTGAAGGCTCCATCCTCAAGATCTAACTACCCCAAGGGCCCTACCTCCTAATAATATCACATTGGGAGTTCAGATTTCAACATATAAATTTTGGGGAGACACAAATATCTATTCTTTTGCCAATACCAAAGTGTAGTAATTACTTTACCTTTATAGTAAGTCTTCAAATCTTGTTGTTCTAATTCAGGATTATCTTGGCTATCCCAAGTCCTTTGCTTTTCCATATAAATTTTAGAATCAGCTTGTCAATTACTACAAAATTGAGGCCTTCTGGGATTTTGATCAGGGCTGAATTTAATATATAGATAAAACTGTGGGGAATTGATATCTTAATAAAAGTAAGGTTTTTTTCTTCATGAACATGGATTATCTCTCTTTTTATGAAGGTCTTTTTTAATTTCTGTGACAGTGTTTTGGACTTTTCAGTGTAGAGGTCTTTCACAACTTTTTTTAGATTTATTCCTAGGAATTGAGTTTTTTCATGTTATTGTCAATGGTATAACTTCATAAATTTCACTTTCCATTATTTGTAGCTAGCATATAGAAATACAATTAATTTTTATATATTAACCTTGTATCTAACTACCTTGCTAAATTCAGTTATTTTTGTAGATTTCCTTGGGTTTTCTATATATATAATCATATTATCTGCAAATAATGCAACTTTTATTTCCTTTCCAATCTTCATACATTAAATTTTTTTAGCACTGGCTAGAACCTCTAGTATAATACAGACATACATTGGAAATATTGCAGGTTTGGTTTCAAACTACCACAATAAAGCAAATATCTCAATAAAGCAAGTCACACAAATTTTTTGGTTTCCCAGTACATATAAAAGTTATGTTTACACTATAGTGTAATCTATTATGTGTGAAGGAGCATTATGTCTAAAAAAACCTATATGGATACCTTAATTTAAAAATACTTTATTGTTTAAAAAATACTAACAATCATCTGACAAGGCAGGGTTACCTTCAAGCTGGCAACATAAAACCAGTTGGTGAGTATTTACTCTTCCACTATAGTCTGAAAGAGTTTGTTAATATTGGTATTATTTCTTTCGTTAAATGTTAGGAATAATTTAGCAATGAAGCCATATATGCCTAGAACTTTCTTTGTGGAAAGAGTTTTAATTTTGAGCACAATTTCTTTAACAGATATAAGACCATTCTGATTTTGTTCCCTTTCTTCCTTCCTTCTTTTTTCTTTCCTTTATATATTTTGAAGGTATGTTTTTAGGTGCTTATATTTAGGATTGTTGTGTGTTCCTTTTAATCAATACTTTAAACATTATCAAATGTCTCCCTTTATATCTAGCAATACATCTTGCCTTAAAGTTTACTTTTTCTCACATTAATATAGCTGTGATAGTTTTCTTTTGGCTAGGGTTTATTTTCAACCTTTATCTGTTCTTATCTTTACAGCATGTCTCCTATAAACAGTATATATTTGGGTGCTGTTTTTTCAGTCATTCTGAAAATATTTGTCTTTAAATCAGAATGTCCCTGTACATTTAAGTACTGATATATTTAGATTTAAAGCTATCGTATTTTTTGTTTCCTATTTGTGTCATCCAGTCTTTGTTTTCTTACTTCTCCTTTCCTATGGTAGTCATCATCATCTGCTTCTTCTTCTGGACCAGTGAATTTTTAGTTACACATTTTATGATACTATTGTATTAAGGATCACTTTGGAACAGGGTTTCCCCAATCTCAGCACTATTGACATTTTGGACCAGATAATTCTTTCTTGTGGAGGCTGCCTTGTGCATTACATGATATTCAGCAACATCCCTAACCTGTACCCAGTGGCAGCACCTTTCCCCCCACAAGTTGTGACATCCAAAAAATTTCAAGACATTACCAAATGTTCCCTGGGGTAGCCAAATCAACCCTGGTTGAGAACCACTGTTCTAGATTAGTGCTGTCCAATAGAAATATAATACAAGCCACAGATGTAATTGAAAATTTTCTAGTAGCCACATTAACAAAGCAAACAGAGAGAAGTGAAATTACTTTAAAGAATTTTTTATTTAACAAAATATACCCAAGGTATTACCATTTAATAATGTAATCAATATAAAAATTGTTAGAGATATGCTACATTCTTTTTTCATACTATGTCTTCCAAATCTGTGTTTTACTCTTACAATACATCTCAACTTGAACTGGCCACATCAAGTACTTAATAGCAACATATGGCTAGTAGCTACCAAATGGACAATACTCTAGAGACCTCTGTATTTATCCTTGATTTATAATCATTAGTAGGTAAGTCAATAAATACAGTCAAAAGTAAATCAAAACTTCTAGCACAATAGAAGAATCTTGCAATAGTTTAACTCCATCTATCTCCCATCTTCCCCATGTGGCATTGTTATCATGTATTTTATTTCTATATATGTAATAAACCCCACAAGACAATATATTGTTAGTGTTGTCTTTTGAAAAAATCTGTATGCTTTTGCACTAACCCATATATTTACACTTTACTCCATTCTGCAGCTCTGTATTTCTTCTGGGATAATTTTCCTTCAGCCTGAAGATCTTTTAGGATTTATTGTTGTGTGAATCTCCTGGCAACAAATTCATTAATTTGCTTTCTGTCTTTATTTTACTTCATTTTGAAGAATATTTTTGCTGGGTACAGAATTCTAGGTTGGGAGTTATTTTCTTTTAGCAATTTAATTATTGCCATTCCATGATATTTTCACCTTCTGCTGAAAGTCAGTTAGAAATCTTATTGTTGCTCTTTTAAAGGGAATGCTTCCTTTTCTCTGGATGCTTTTAAGATTTTAAGTTTCCTTCCTCTGATTTCAGCAGTTTTACTAAATTGTATCTGGGAATGATTATCTTTGCATCTACCCTGAAGCTCTTGAATCTGTGTATTCCTATCTTTTTATCAATTTTAGAAAGTCCTGATCATTATCTCTTCAAATATTGCTTCAGCCCCATTTTTTTCTCTTCTCCATTCATGGCTCCAATTATATGTGTGTTAGACTACTTGACTGTGTATACACGTCTTTTATTACTCTTCTGTTTTTCTCACTCTTTTTTCTTTCTGTGCTTCAGTATAGATATTTTCATTGGACCTGTTTTTGAGTTCACTAGTCTTTCTAGTCTGCTTTTAAATGCATTTAATGAATTCATTATTTCAGTTATTGTATTTTTCATTTCTGGATTATCCATTTGATGATCCTTTTGATGAATTTTAGCTCATTCGAAGTTCTCCACATTTTCACCCACTTTTTAAAAACCTCACCTTTAAGTTTTAAGAACATATTTGTAATAGTGATTTTAAACTCCTTGTCTGCTAATTTCAACATGTGGATCATTTCTGGTTCTGACTCTATTTGTTATCTTGATTATTGGTGTCTCTTTTTTTCTCTTTATATGTATTGTAATTTTTAATTATATGCAGACATTGTGTTAATAGACCATAGAGAATACCGGTGATGTTATTTTCCAGAGATAGTTCACTCTTTTCTCTGCTAAATAAAGGAGTAAGGTGAAGATTACCTCAGTACAATCTGGATTGAGCTAGGTTGGAGCTGAGTTTCAGTTTTAATGAAACTCAATCCACCTCTGAGGTGGCCCTTTTGAGCTTTCAATTGAAAGCTAGGTAGGTCTTCAGTACTGACCTACTGTGGGAGAAGCCTGAAATACTATTGGAGATTCATCCAGAATTTTGGACATCATGAAACCACAAAAGATTTTACTCTACCTTTTCAATTTAACCCCATCCTCAGGTGTGACCTTCCCAGGTTGTTGATTGAAAGCCAAGTGAGTTTCTGTCTCCTCAGTCCTGAAATTTCCTTGGAAATTTCTTTGAAAACTTTGTAGTTTTGAACTTAATTCTTTTGTTTCTCTTCACATGCATGTTTTAAATCTAGCAAATTTCTTGAGAGGGATATCCGTTGTGTTTGTTGCAGGCCCATTCACTTTAGCAAGACTCTTTGTCTCCTAAGCACCATGAAATTTTACTCTGCCTCCCTGGCCCAGGCCCATCAGCTTCCTGATTCACTCTTTCAAAAAATCCCATGTGATAAACTGTGTGATAAAAACATTTGGGGTACCTCTAAATTCCAATCCATTATGCCAGCTGTCAAATGGCTTTCTGTTTCTTTTTCTCCCAAGGGAGTCCCTCTGACTAGGCCAAGCCCAATTCCTCAGTCTGTGCCTAGAATTAGCAAGTACAATGAGGAAAGAAAACAGTTGGCTATTGTCAGCTTACCTGGAGAGGGCTCTGCCTTCTGAAATTTTAATTCATCTAAATGAACATCGATGTATTTTAAAATATGATTTTTTGTAATTTATCCATTTTTTTCTAGTTGTTGCAGCAGAACATTGGTCTATCCTTCCCACTATATCCTATCTACAAGTGGAATTATCTTTTTCATTTAAAGTGAATTTTCCTGATTACTAATTAAATTGAGCTATTTTCATGTATTTATGGGCATTGGATTTCCCTTTTTTTGTGAAGTATATAGTCTTCTACCTGTTTTTTCTACTAGGTTGTCTACGTTTTGATGGTTTGAAGGAGATTTTTATATTTTTTTTCTATAATGGGTCCTTTGTGAGTTTTATGTGTTGCAAATATATTCCCTTCCTCTGTGGCTTTTTTTACCTTTTCTGTGCATATGTAATATATCATAATAAAAAAGGTTTGAAAATATTTTGGAAATGTTGAAATTAAGATTCCTGTGGACCACAAAAGTGGGACTGTCTAGGCCATGGTTATGGATTGGGGAGTATATTTGATGTTTTTTATGCATTGCATCAGATTTTCCGCTAGTCTTCCTGGCCCTCAGCTTGCTGAGCCCCAGCTACTGCCTCCATGACCAGTTCTACAGACTCCAATGATCCAAGTGATTTCACAACTGAATCTTGAAGTCTCTGACTCCTGCCACAAATTCCAGACTCAGATCAAAGATTATGGCACAGAGTATGATATCTTGCTTATACAAAAAGTACAGGAGTGGCCAAGGGACTGGAAAGTATAGGGTAATTAACTCTGTGAGGGGCAAACTTTGACAATGGGGGAGAGGACACAGGAGTGGCCAGCTAGTAAATTCTCTCTTCATTCTTTTTCAATAGATTTTTCTAAGGCATGGTGTTTCTGTAATACCTGCCTGGAGATGTCCTGTTTGGGTAAGTTTCTGGTTGTGTAACTTTGAGAAGTAATGGCCAGTTTAGTAATATACCACATTATATTTGCTACCAACTTTCCCCTACCTCACTGCCCTTTTCCTCACTCTTACATTAGCGCTTCAGCTTTGCCTCACAATTTGTTTTCTAGGGAACTCAGGTTAATGCAGTCTGTTAGTTAGTAGCCTTTCCTTCTCACCTGTAAATTCTATCTACTCTGAAGTATCCAATGTTATTTTCAGGTCCTGTTAAAATGCTGCCTCTTCTATCTTACTTCCTGGATTCTTTCTATTTATTTATTTTTTTCACTCAACTCTCAAAGAACTTTTCCCCTTCCTTTACTATGATACTTACCATTTTCTACCTTGTAATATAATGGTAACTTTTTACTAAACAAGCTGAACCTGGTACAGTGCTAACAGAAAGTAACTTTTTTCTTTCCCACTGATTCCTTCAAGACTGCTCTCTCAACTTTTTCTCCCCCATCCCTGGATGATACCTCAGGAGGTCCCGTGGCTTTGCAAGTCACTTTGCAGTAATTTTTTTAAAAATCCCCCAGTAAAATAAATGAAGTCTCTTTTTTGAAACTAAAAATGTCCAAACTCTCCTACTTCAAACTCTCATACAATTTAAACTCCTTTACCCAGCTTGACCTCTATCAGATATAAAATCCTGTGATGGAAAGGGTAACATAATTGACTTCTACTTTATCATTTTGCACTTTCACTCCTTCTCCCCCTTTCATTAGACTATATCCAGACTGGAACAAGGGAGAGAGAGGACAGGTAAGAGGCAGAAAAATCTTACTTAACTAATATAGTTATAATCTTCCTTCAGGGTCTTCTTTATGGCAGTTACACAATCATTGGCTCTATCTTTCACAGAGTGCTTTTGTGGGCTTTTTCATGGACACTTCTTTCCAATTCCTGGGGAATCTCTCTATAATACTCAATGTCTCTTTCATTTTATTGATTACAACTTCCCTGAACCTTAGTTTCTGACAGTCCACCCATCTGTTGAGGTCACCTCACCCTCAAAGCAGTCCTTTTGTATGGAGTCCCTCTAAAGAAGACCTAATCAGGCTCACTGGCACACTTCTAGTACAGTGGTAAGGATTGAAGCCAGACTTCAGTAAGTTGGCCACAAGATTTTCTTACAGTGATTCTGAGTTTAGTGCCTTGACATTCAATAAATGTTCAATTTTGTTATTCAGGGACCCTCTGAATTCCTCAGTGCCTCCAGCAGAATTCAAGGTGTGACACAAAACTCTCAGCTTTTGGGAAGAGTTCCTCTCTCTTGCAATACTATTTTACCACAAACATCTTCTTTGGGACCATCAGAAGTAATCTTGTGGTGCCATTTGTCCCTGTTTATATCAATCATTATATCAATCACTACAAAGAGCCCAGGTCTCTTATGTCATCCCTCTTACCTCTGAGTATAATCTCCATTGGACTATGTACATGTCATTACCTGACTTCTTTCCAACCTAGCTCTGTCACTGACTACCATAATGACACCCTAGACCTTGTCTAACCTATAACTATAAACTTCCTATAATGCTGGTTTCAAGCATTCTACTCTCCAACCATCATCTGTCTTTCTACTCACTCCTTCTGGGATCCTAACTCTGGTAATTCTCAAAGCCCCCTGAGAATTATAACCTATTGTTCCTATGACCTTTTA
Organism: Mesoplodon mirus; assembly: GCF_964341445.2. Taxonomy (NCBI): domain Eukaryota; kingdom Metazoa; phylum Chordata; class Mammalia; order Artiodactyla; family Ziphiidae; genus Mesoplodon; species Mesoplodon mirus. The sequence goes on along the minus strand of NW_028293720.1, from coordinate 5,427 downwards.
ATTGTCCTTCATCCCACTTATGACCTCAAACCATTCTTACCTAATTTAAACTCCATAGCCAATGATTATAATTATTTTCTTCAACCCACTTGCTTCTCTCTCACTCATATTCCCTTGGCAAAACTGGTTAAATTCAACTCTCTTTTTTACCCTTTGACTACACTCACATCACTAAATGTGACTCGAGAAAAACACATAACTTATACTGACTGCTCTCACTTTAAATTCATAATCACTAATCTCAAGGGACACTCAATGCTATTCAGAAATCATACTATATTATTCTAGTATGGGTAGTAGGAAAGTTTTTGCTCTTCTACTCTCCTAGAAAACTATTCATACCTCCTGTTTCCTCAGACCTCCAACTACTCCTCCCCCTTTTGCACTTTTCATGTAATAATTCTACTTCCTATTTTACTGAAAAATTTGAAGCAATCAGAACAGATCTTCCACAACTCCAACACACTCTCCTGGTTTCTCTCTGACTATTCCTTCTCCTTCTCTTTTGCTGATTCCTCTTCATTTCCCTGACCTCAAATATTGGAAGGTCTCAGTGCAGAAACATTTTACTTCGTCTATTTTTCTCTCTAACCTTATACTTTCAGCATCTCATCCAATCTAATATCTTTTAAATATCATGTATATGCTGACAACCTCCAAATTTATATCTCCAGCCAGGCTTTCTCCCCTGAACTCCAGACTAATGTATATCCAGCTGCCTACCCATCATCTCCATCTGGATATACGATAGGCATCTCATATTTTATATCTTACCCCCAAACCTGCTTCTACTACAGTCTTTCCAATCTCAGTTCTATTTGTTCAAACCTAAAACCTTGGAGGCAAATCCTACTGGCTCTCTCTTTAAAACATACCTAGAATCTGATTATTTATCACTACCTCCACTGCTACCATCCTGGTCCAAATTACCTTAATCTCCTGCCCAGATTATTGCAATGGCATCCTAACTGGTCTCTCTGTTTCTGTCCTTGTCTTTATCATCCTTGTCAGCATAGCAGCCACAGTCATAGTGTTAAAATAGAAGTCAGATCATATTACTTTCCTCCTCAAAACTCCAATGGCTTCTTCTTGTCTCAGGGTAAAAGTAAGAGTCTTAACAATACTCTCCAATGCTATCCATTATCTGTTTTACTATCTCCCTTCTGATGTAATCTCTTCCTATTTCCTCCTCACTCACTCTACTAATCCTACCATACTAGATTCATTGCTTTTCTTTTCTTTTTTTAAAATTAATTAATTTATTAATTTTTGGCTGCATTGGGTCTTCATTGCTGCATGCAGCCTTTCTCTAGTTGTGGCAAGTGGCGGCTACTCTTCATTGTGGTGCGCGGGCTTCTCATTGCGGTGGTTTCTCTTGTTGCAGAGCACAGGTTCTCGGCGCGTGGACTTCAGTAGTTGTGGCACGCGGGCTCAGTAGTTGTGGCTCGTGGGCTCTAGAGTGCAGGATCAGTAGTTGGGGCGCACAGGCTTAGTTGCTCCACGGCATGTGACATCTTCCTGGATGAGGGCTCTAACCTGTGTCCCCTGCTTTGGCAGGCAGATTCTTAACCACTGTGCTGCAAGGGAAGTCCCATTGCTTTTCTTTGAATATGCCCATGACAGGCATCCTCCTGCCTGAGCGTCTTTGCACTTATTTTTCCCTTTGCCTTAACCCATATATTAATATTGGTTCATATTTTTAGGTGTTTTCTTAAATTTCACCTCATTGAGACCTTCCATAATCACCCTATTTAAATTTGCATCTCCTTCAACACTCTTTTTCCCTTTGCTATTTTATTTTCCTCATAGCACTTGCCATCTTACAGCATACCACATATTTTATTTGTATATTTTGTGTTTTGTCTTCATTCTCTCTACTAGAATGTAAGATCTATGAGGGTAGAAGTTTTGTCTGATTTGTTCTTTACTGTATCCCTAGAGTCTAGAAAAGTGCTGAAAAAATGATAGGCACCAAGTACATATTTATTGACTACCCACGGGATGCCAGACTTTTACTAGTTGTTGAGCATATTACTGTGAACAGACCATCATTCCTATCCTGGAGGAGCTTATGGCCTAATTCAGGAAACCAACTTTAAACACAAAATTATCCAAATAAATATTCAACTACATAAGTACCATTAAACAAAAGTACTGGTTGATATAAGGTCATTAAACAAAGGGCCATCAAACCTGCTCTAAGGAGTCAGGAAGGTTTTCCCTTATGAAATGATATTTAAGTTGATACCTGACTGATGAGATAACAAAGCATAACAAATAGAAGGAGTAGCATATACAAAAGCCCCGAAGGAAGAAACAGCTTGCCCTCTTCACAGAACTACAAAATCCCTAATGTTACTGGAATATAGTGGTAGAGAGTATTTTCAATTTGTGTTTCTCTGAAAGCAGAGTCAGAGACACAGTCTTGGATGCAGGTAGTTTATTTGGGAGGCAGGTAGTTTATTTAGGAGGTAATCCCAGGAACCAGAAAGGAAGGAGTGAGTAGAGTGAAATAGCGAAAGAGGAAATCAAATATAAGGATGTGTTATTGAGTTTTTTGGTAATCCACTTTAAAGAGACTTGAGCATTTATCCACAAACCCCACACCTTATCAATTGAGAATTGCCCCAGATAGGGGTTAAATCCCCCACTCATCTGTACTGTGCTTGCCAAATGTGCTGAGCAAGCTTCCATGGTGTCTGGAGAAGCCTAAGGATAGAATGCCGACTTATTTGAGTAGGACACTGCCAATATGAAGTGAACTGGAATGATGTAACACAGATATAGCTAAAATCAGAGATACGTTCTGAATATGTGATATGGGTGGTACCAGAGTTATCTGCTACAAAAGGGGAGAGTGCCATTGCTATAATAATTACTATTTTAAATTAAGAATGGAGTTGCCTCAGAACAAGAACAGCTAAATTTGGAATCATTGTATTTCAATGCTTAACTTCTTTCCTTCTCAAAATCAAATTCAGTTTTTGGTCTAGTTAGGATGCAGTAAGAATATTTATTACATTTATATTTGTTGACTTCCTATTACATGAACTGCCCTCATGGAATTTATAGTTTATTTGGGGAGATAAGACAACTTTGTAAGATGTACAAATTGGTGAATGACTCAGAATAAAATATAAAAAATAAAGTGCCTCAAATTTAGAGACATGGAGTGTTCAAGAAGGGAAAATATTCCTAACCTCATTCTTAAAATATTAAATTGTTATTACTATAGGAAGTGGGGTACTTTGTATATTTGACACCAGAAATGGATCATTTTGCTAACATATTCCTCCTCTTGATGACAAAATTATTTTTAGTGAAAATCAGAAAATAAAATGAATAATCATAATGGCCAGAAAAAAAAGACAGACCGTGAAAATCTTCTTTTTTGTTGAGATATAATTGCCATCTAACATTATATTAGTATCAGGTATATAACATAATGATTCAATATTTGTATATATTGTGAAATGATTACTGCAATAAGTCTCATTAACATCCATCACCACATATAGTTAAAAATTTTTTTTCTTGTGATGAGAACTTCTAAGATCTACTCTCTTAGCAACTTTCTAATATACAATACAGTATTAACTATAGTCACCATGCTGTACATTACATCCCCATGACTTATTTATTTTATAACTGGAAGTTTAAAGTTACCTTTTGACCACTTTCACCTATTTTTCATACCCGCATCCCCTGCTTATGGCAATCACCAATCTGTTCTCTGTATCTATGGGTTCATTTTTTGTGGACTTGTTTGTTTGTTTAGATTCCACATATAAGTGAGATCATATGGTATTTGTCTTTCTCTGTCTGACTTATTTCACTCAGCATAATGCCCTCAAGGTCTATATATGTTGTTGCAATTGGCAAGATTTCCTTTTTATGACTGAATAATATTCCATTGTTTATATATATCGCATTTTCTTTATCCAGTCATTCATCAGTGGACACTAGGGTTGTTTCCATATTATGGCTATTGTAAATAATGCTGCAATAAACATAGGGTGCATATAATCTGTTTGAGTTAGTATTTTTGTTTCCTTCAGATAAATACCCAGAAGTGGAATTGCTGAATCATATGGTAGTTCTATTTTTAATATTTTTAGAAACCTCCATACTGTTTTCCATAGTGGCTGCACCAGTTTACATTCCCAAAAAAAGTGCACAGGACTCCCTTGTCTCCACATGCTTACCAGTACTTGTCATTTCTTGTCTTTTTGATAGTAGCCATTCTAACAGGAGTGAGGTGATATCTCACTGTGGTTTTGATTTCCATTTCCCTGATGATTAGAGATGTTGAGCACATTTTCATGTACCTGTTGGCCGTCTGTATGTCTTCTTTAGAAAAATGTCTATTCAAATCCTCTGTCCATATTTTATTTGGATTGTTGATTTTTTGCTGTTGAATTGTGTGAGTTCTTTATGTTTGGGATGTTAACTCCTTATCAGTTATACGATTTGCAAATATTTTCTCCCATTCCATAGGTTGCCTTTTCTTTTTGCCGATGGTTTCATTTGCTGTGTAGAAGCTTTTTTGTTTGATGTAGTCCCACTTGTTTATTTTTGCTTTTGTTGCCTTTGCTTTTGGTATCAAATCCAAAAAAATCATTGCCAAGACAGATGTCAAGGAGTTCACTGCTTATGTTTTCTTCTAGGAGTTTTATGGTTTCAGGTATTATGTTCAAGTCTTTAATCCATTTTAAGTTGACTTTTGGTATGATATAAAGCAGTGGTCTAGTTTCATTCTTTTGCATGTGACTGTCCAGCTTTCTCAACACCATTTATTGAAGAGACTGTCCTTTTCCCATTGTATATGCTTGGATCCTTTTTTTGTAAATTAATTGACCATATATGCATGGATTGAAAATCTTCTTTTATTGAAAACAAAAAATAAAAAAGTAAATATTATAGCACAGAAAAATAAAAATAAAAGATTAATGCTTTTTAATTTATTTTTAAAATTAATTTATTAATTTACTTATTTATTTTTGGCTGCGTTGGGTCTTCATTGCTGCACGTGGGCTTTCTCTAGTTGTGGTGAGTGGGGGCTACTCTTTGTTGTGGTGCACGGGTTTCTCATTGCAGTGTCTTCTCTTGTTGCAGAGCACGGGCTCTAGGTGCACAGGCTTCAGTAGTTGTGGCACACAGGCTCATTAGTTGTGGTGCACAGGCTTAGTTGCTCCATGGCATGTGGGATCTTCCTGGACCAGGGCTCAAACCTATGTCCCCTGCATTGGCAGGCAGATTCTTAACCACTGAGCCACCAGGGAAATTCCTAATTAATTTAGTTTTAAAGGGGAAAGAAAATTATACTTACATAATATTTTGTAATACATTTTGCAATAATGAATAACATTTTGTTTTTAAGACTTAATGTCTGCATATTTGCCCATGACTTCATCAAAATTGATCTTC
>NW_028293721.1:0-17708 GCF_964341445.2 Mesoplodon mirus | reverse complement strand
CTGTTTTTGTGATAGGTTTAATAGTAAGATGTTGTTTAGATATATTAGATGACATATGTTGGATATTTTTTAATGCTGAGCAATCCTAATGGAAAATAAATAATTTAAACCTGTTTTGGAAGCCTTAAGTTCAAAAAGTTAAGGTTTAGGAAGATGAAGCTTATCCTTCTCACTTTGATTTCATTGGTTCACGCTTTATAAAATACAATAGCAATGGACCAAATTTTAAAAATTACCTTCTTGTACATTTTGACTTTCTTTTCTGAGTTTCTTTTGAGTTTCTTATCAGGTGTTCTCTGAGATACAACCAGAAATATGTCAAGCCCTCCCACCTTCTGTTTTAATGTGCAAGAAGGAAAAAGGAGGGGAGAGAGAATGAACAATCTTTGAGGCCTTTCCACTCTTTCAACATCAAGTATAGAGAGTGAAATTAATTTACATTCTTCAATAAAAAATGTTTGGAATCCACCATAAAAAGATGGAGAAGTAAATTTCTATACTATAAAAAATTACTATCTCAGCACCATAATATCTTCCCACTCTTCACCTCAATCCTGAGGCAACTCTAGCAGTCATTTATAATTAATTTTCAACCTCCCATGAATTAAGGTGGGTAAATAACCAAAAGACACATATAAACAGAAGGGTTTCCTGCTTTGTGGGAATTGGAACTCTTCTGGCTGTGAGAATCATTTTGGGAATTTTATTATAGGTTACTCGTTTTTAGGTTGGCTTCTTGGGTGAGTAACCCCTCCCCATAAGGGTGAAGCCTTGGAGTATAAAAATTGCTAGCCCAATATCTGGTATGAGAAATAAAGGTAAGAAGTTAAAGATGGGGAGCATTGCTCTGGAGATGAAATTCAATAGGAAATTCTATAATTGTTGGTTCTTTGCCATTTGAGTTCATGAAAAATGTTGTCTCCTCACAAGTCTGAATTTTTTTAACTACAAAAATAATTACAAAATAAAAATCCTTATGTTTATTTATGCATACCTATCTATTTATTTGCTTTGTGAATACAAAAGCTTTAGTTGATAAATGTATGAGAGTCTTACTTTTGGAAATCCCAGCAGTTATATAGGCTTATTTATATTACTATGAATTGGTTTTTATTTTAATGATAAAGCATAGGCAATCAATATCTACTTTCATTTTGGAAGATTCTAAAGAGGTATTAATCAAATCAATTTTTTTTTAATTTCGAGGGTGCTTATGTAAGAATATATCCTCAACAGTTATTGTTGGTAATTCTTCCTAAAGTAGCAGATAAAAAGTGTATCTAAGTGAAATTTATGATTTTGAAAACTTTATTTGAATTGATAGTTTTAGCCTCCTCTGCATAAATGTTTTCAAATCATGTAAATGAATAGTTTTTCTTCCATTCTTTAGAGAAGATATCAAGCTGAAGTGAAATTAATTGATGAAAAGACTAAAGTTCTACTTAAGTTACTATACAAAATTGGCCTTTCACATATATGAGATAATTATAGTTTGATAAGACAATAGCTTTAAAGCAAATTAATTTATAGCCAATAGATAATATAATATATAAGAGAAAAATTAAAATACCATGACTTATCTCTTTTCTGTTAAGAACTCAAAAATGTATCATTTATTTGGACTGAAAGAGCCAAAAAAGGCAAGATAGAGCAGCCATTGTTAAAATGTTAACTCTCTAGTATTGAGACGAGTACTGCACAAGAGTATTTTTATTTTCCAAACTTGTTTGGCTAAAGATTAACAATGGTTGTTCTATGTTTAAAATAATCCCAATTTTTTTCCTCTTCCCTAGGGACAATGAAAAAGAGTTCTCTTCTTTCTGACTCATACATTCTAAGTGACTAAATTATGGATGTCAATGATCTTCTTTTAATAGCATTATTGACACTTTCTTTTCCTGGTTTACTTTCTACTCAACTTTGTTTTCCTCATAAATCTCACAGAGGTGTCTTTACTCTAACTGTTCCTTTTTTCATCTTGTTCAATAAATAGGTACTGTCTCTGTATAACTCCTTAGGTTTTTCTCTCTTAACTTATTATGGTGTCTTGTATTACAAAAAGAGTATTTATTTTAAAAAACCCTTCATAAAATGAACGTGTCTACCTAGAAATAAAATGAGGTTGGAGGTTTTTTTTTTTTTTTTCCTTTCTCGACTACTCCTTAAAAAGTAGAACACATCCAAAAACAACAGAATACACATTTTTCTCAAGTGCTCATGGAACATTCTCCAGGATAGATCATATCTTGGGTCACAAGTCAAGCCTTGGTAAATTTAAGAAAATTGAAATTGTATCAAGTATCTTTTCCGACCACAATGCTATGAGACTAGATATCAATTACAGGAAAAGAGCTGTAAAAAATACAAACACATGGAGGCTAAACAATACACTACTTAATAACGAAGTGATCACTGAAGAAATCAAAGAGGAAATTAAAAAATACCTAGAAACAAATGACAATGGAGACACGACGACCCAAAACCTATGGGATGCAGCAAAAGCAGTTCTAAGAGGGAAGTTTATAGCAATACAATCCCACCTTAAGAAACAGGAAACATCTCGAATAAACAACCTAACCTTGCACCTAAAGCAATTAGAGAAAGAAGAACAAAAACATCCCAAAGTTAGCAGAAGGAAAGAAATCATAAAAATCAGATCAGAAATAAATGAAAAAGAAATGAAGGAAACGATAGCAAAGATCAATAAAACTAAAAGCTGGTTCTTTGAGAAGATAAACAAAATTGATAAACCATTAGCCAGACTCATCAAGAAAAAAAGGGAGAAGACTCAAATCAATAGAATTAGAAATGAAAAAGGAGAAGTAACAAATGACACTACAGAAATACAAAAGATCATGAGAGATTACTATAAGCAACTCTATGCCAATAAAATGGACAACCTGGAAGAAATGGACAAATTCTTAGAAATGCACAACCTGCCAAGACTGAATCAGGAAGAAATAGAAAATATGAACAGACCAATCACAAGCACTGAAATTGAAACTGTGGTAAAAAATCTTCCAACAAACAAAAGCCCAGGACCAGATGGCTTCACAGGTGAATTCTATCAAGCATTTAGAGAAGAGCTAACACCTATCCTTCTGAAACTCTTCCAAAATATAGCAGAGGGAGGAACACTCCCAAACTCATTCTACGAGGCCACCATCACCTTGATACCAAAACCAGGCAAGGATGTCACAAAGAAAGAAAACTACAGGCCAATCTCACTGATGAACATAGATGCAAAAATCCTCAACAAAATACTAGCAAACAGAATCCAACAGCACATTAAAAGGATCATACACCATGATCAAGTGGGGTTTATTCCAGGAATGCAAGGATTCTTCAATATACGCAAATCAATCAACGTGATACACCATATTAACAAATTGAAGGAGAAAAACCATATGATCATCTCAATAGATGCAGAGAAAGCTTTCGACAAAATTCAACACCCATTTATGATAAAAACCCTGCAGAAAGTAGGCATAGAGGGAACTTTCCTCAACATAATAAAGGCCATATATGACAAACCCACAGCCAGCATCGTCCTCAATGGTGAAAAACTGAAACCATTTCCACTAAGATCAGGAACTAGACAAGGTTGCCCACTTTCACCACTCTTATTCAACCTAGTTTTGGAAGTTTTAGCCACAGCAATCAGAGAAGAAAAGGAAATAAAAGGAATCCAAATTGGAAAAGAAGAAGTAAAGCTGTCACTGTTTGCAGATGACATGATACTATACATAGAGAATCCTAAAGATGCTACCAGAAAACTACTAGAGTTAATCAATGAATTTGGTAAAGTTGCAGGATACAAAATTAATGCACAGAAATCTCTGGCATTCCTATATACTGATGATGAAAAATCTGAAAGTGAAATCAAGGAAGCACTCCCATTTACCATTGCAACAAAAAGAATAAAATATCTAGGAATAAACCTACCTAAGGAGACAAAAGACCTGTATGCAGAAAATTATAAGACACTGATGAAAGAAATTAAAGATGATACAAATAGATGGAGAGATGTACCATGTTCTTGGATTGGAAGAATCAACATTGTGAAAATGACTCTACTACCCAAAGCAATCTACAGGTTCAATGCAATCCCTATCAAACTACCACTGGCATTTTTCACAGAACTAGAACAAAAAATTTCACAATTTGTATGGAAACACAGAAGACCCCGAATAGCCAAAGCAATCTTGAGAACGAAAAATGGAGCTGGAGGAATCAGGCTCCCTGACTTCAGACTATACTACAAAGCTACAGTAATCAAGACAGTATGGTACTGGCACAAAAACAGAAAGATAGATCAATGGAACAGGATAGAAAGCCCAGAGTTAAACCCACGGACATATGGTCACCTTATCTTTGATAAAGGAGGCAGGAATGTACAGTGGAGAAAGGACAGTCTCTTCAATAAGTGGTGCTGGGAAAACTGGATAGGGACATGTAAAAGTATGAGATTAGATCACTCCCTAACACCATACACAAAAATAAGCTCAAAATGGATTAAAGACCTAAATGTAAGGCCAGACACTATCAAACTCTTAGAGGAACACATAGGCAGAACACTCTATGACATAAATCACAGCAAGATCCTTTTGGACCCACCTCCTAGAGAAATGGAAATAAAGACAAAAATAAACACATGGGACCTAATGAAACTTAAAAGCTTTTGCACAGCAAAGGAAACCATAAAGAAGACCAAAAGACAACCCTCAGAATGGGAGAAAATATTTGCAAATGAAGCAACTGACAAAGGATTAATCTCCAAAATTTATAAGCAGCTCATGCAGCTCAATAACAAAAAAACAAACAACCCAATCCAAAAATGGGCAGAAGACCTAAATAGACATTTCTCCACAGAAGATATACAGACTGCCAACAAACACATGAAAGGATGCTCAACATCTTTACTCATTAGAGAAATGCAAATCAAAACTACAATGAGATATCATCTCACACCAGTCAGAATGGCCATCATCAAAAAATCTAGAAACAATAAATGCTGGAGAGGGTGTGGAAAAAAGGGAACACTCTTGCACTGCTGGTGGGAATGTGAATTGGTACAGCCGCTATGGAGAACGGTATGGAGGTTCCTTAAAAAACTACAAATAGAACTACCATATGACCCAGCAATCCCACTACTGGGCATATACCCTGAGAAAACCATAATTCAAAAAGAGACATGTACCAAAATGTTCATAGCAGCCCTATTTACAATAGCCCGGAGATGGAAACAACCTAAGTGTCCATCATCGGATGAATGGATAAAGAAGATGTGGCACATATATACAATGGAATATTACTCAGCCATAAAAAGAAATGAAATTGAGCTATTTGTAATGAGGTGGATAGACCTAGAGTCTGTCATTCAGAGTGAAGTAAGTCAGAAAGAGAAAGACAAATACTGTATGCTAACACATATATATGGAATTTAAGAAAAAAAAATGTCATGAAGAACATAGGGGTAAGACAGGAATAAAGACACAGACCTACTAGAGAATGGACTTGAGGATATGGGGAGGGGGAAGGGTAAGCTGTGACAAAGTGAAAGAGCGGCATGGACATATATACACTACCAAACGTGAGGTAGATAGCTAGTGGGAAGCAGCCGCATAGCACAGGGAGGTCAGCTCGGTACTTTGTGACCGCCTGGAGGGGTGGGATAGGGAGGGTGGGAGGGAGACGCAAAAGGGAGGGGTTATGGAAACATATGTATATGTATAACTGATTAAATTTGTTATAAAAAAAATGGGAGAAAATAAAAAATATATGCATAAAAAAAAAAAAAAAAAAAGTAGAACACAAAAGAGTATGGTGTTGAATTATAATGAGATTTAATTAAGTTTAAAAAGATAAAAATGAAGAAGGACATCTCTATTTGGAATTAGGCAATTTTTAAATTTCAGAAATAGTTTGGCCCTTCTCCCTTACACCAGTCTTTTTCTCCTAAGGAAGTGCTTTCTATCATATCTTTCTCAATGTTCCTTTCTAAATATTTCAAAATTCAATGTTTTATTTGCCACCTTTGTTTCACTTGTATTTTTTTATAGACACTTGCAACATAACTTTAAAATTAGAATATTATTTCAGGCAAAATAAATTAAATAATTTTCATAAGTAATACAATTATGGTATAATTTCTTTACATGCCTGAATTTATTATGAGGTCAGCAACTGGGGTTAATATTTCAGAATTTGAAATGAGTTAAGTTTGTTTGAAACTCCCATTGAGAGAGAGGGAGTGTGTGTGTGTGTGTGTGTGTGCGCGCATGTGCGTGTTTTTTCTTCAGGACAGATGCATACTAAGCAATGGAAACTTAGAATAATGGTCCCTTAAAATAAATTTTGTAATTATTTATGTTTTTAGATGAAACAACAGAACATATTATTTTAGGAGAAATGTACACTGATGCATAGGCATACATACATTCTTTCATTACTCTATATAAAACTGGAAATTCTGAATAGAACATTAAGTTCCTGCTAATCTGAGAGACAGTGCCATTGAAATGTTGAAAAGAATATTTTATTGAAATATACAAATCAACTGTTTGCCTTAGAGTAGGATTTCAGAAATACGGAACAGGACCTTTCAGGTTATAAATGATTAAATTAAAGGCTTAACTTTGAACTCAAGAGGATAAACACAAAGAAAAATCCCTGATATCTGGTGTGTAATCTATACAGTACCTGAAATTGAACACTGGGTGGCAATGTTTACCCACTTTTGTTTTCATTTTGTATTTTTCAACAATTCAAAAGCTGGAAACCTGAAGGACAAACTGAACTTTCTGGTCCTCAAGGTTATTTGTGGGTCCTAAGGCACAGAAAAATCTCCTCTTTTAAAGGTGTTCTGGTTTCTTTGTTCTGCACAGAGAAGAGAGCTCTGTAGTCTATACCTGAAATACCAACCTCAATCCATTAATTAATCCTACCAAAGAGAGACATGCCATGGAGAATTACCAGTGGATACATAAAAATGAAATAAGAATTTCTAAGGAGATAGAAAAAATCATAAAATATAGAAACATGAAAATAATTTGGAATGTTTATTCTTGTGATTTAAATACTGAGGGGTGACAATGAACCAATTTCTGAATCAAAGGCAGTATGGTGAATTTTTTTTTCTGAGTTTGATTGACATTCAGAACTATTTAATAGAACAAATCACATAAAAATTAAAAACAGATTGTTCAAAACAGTCAAAACCAAATAAGTTCAACTTTATTTTAACTAAATTTTTTCTATCAATCCTTACATTCAGATCTAGTGCTGGCCCTGGGGAAAAGTGTTGAAGGAAAATAGACTACAGCAACTTCCTATTTCATTTTCAGGGCTCACCTCCAACCTTAAATAAGAAACAGAAAAGGACCTCTGATGCTTTTCTGGAGATTACTGGGAAGCTTCAATTCACTTGTTTGGGCTTTCACCAGAATTCTAGTTAGAATGGATTCCAACCTGGTTGTCATACATAGGACTTGTGTTTCACAATATTAGTAGTTTTACTTGAGACAAAGCAAGGTTTAATATTATATCATTTCTTGACCTAGAAATAGGCTTTTAATAATTGATTTGGTTTTGATCTCTCTCTGCAGTTATTTTGTATCATTGTAACATTCCTTATCTTATTGTAGCTATTTTGTACCCTTTGAAATGGGACAAAAGATGACAGCAAGAAAAGAAAGGAGCTTCCAAACTTCTCTATCAGAAATATAGTAAAAATACTAATGAGAAAAAGGAGAAGAAAACAGTTGCAGATGACTGCAAGGAATATATACATGCTATAGAGCACTGGAAATAAGATAGAGAGGAATCTTCTCCTGCAATAGGTTGCAATTGTTCTTCCATAAAATGCAGTGCATTACTACACAGAGAGAGAGGGGAGAGAGAGAGGAAAAATGAAAGAAAACTCCACTGAGTCAGACCTTAATTTTCTATAGCTAACATAGATATATTTTTTTAAATAATAAAGATAAATAATAGAAAGAGACACATTGAAAATGGTAACTTTTCTATTTATAACTTTTGAAAAATATCATTAATTTTAAAAACTACATAAATTTGAAGATTAGAAATAAGTAGGCAGAATTCCACTCCCAGCCTTTGGTGAAACCATCCCACCACAAACAAGTAGAAAATAGACAAAATATGTGAAAAAAAAAACCCCAAAAAATAACTAAGACTAGAACTTGGAATCTTTCAGGGAGACTCTTACCTATATTTTTTTCACTTGCTCACCAGAGTCGATACCTACTTAAATTTTAGTCTCATCATTTTTTTTTCTAAATCTTTTTAAAAATAAATTTATTTATTTTTGACTGCATTGCGTCTTTGCTGCTGCGTGCAGGCTTTCTTTTTAGTTGCAGCGAGTGGGGGCTACTCTTTGTTGCGGTGCATGGGTTTCTCATTGTGGTGGTTTCTCTTGTTGCAGAGCATGGGCTCTAGGTGCGTGGGTTTCAGTAGTTGTGGCGCACGGGCTTAGTTGCTCCAGGGCATGTGCGATCTACCCGGACCAGGGCTCCAACCCGTGTCCCCTGCATTGGCAGGCAGATTCTTAACCACTGCACCACCAGGGAAGCTCTGTTTTTCTAAATTTTTATCCCTTATGTATATACCACATGTAGACAGTTTATTATTTATTCTTCCCTTGTTTTAAAGTACATCAAATAAACATGGAATCATGAATTCATTTGTAACTTCCTTATACATTATGTTTTTTGAGTTTCTGTTGATTCTGAATTTAGTTTTTCCCTAATATGCATAGTCACAATTTATTTAACTATTTGTCTCTTGATAAACAGAAAAATCCAAATACAAACAAAATGAAACTTGCTTTTTGTTTAACATATTTTGGTCATATGGCATAATTCGAGTTTTGCAAGACACCCTGTGATACTTAGTTCAGTGAAAATGCAGTAACATATCTCTTCACTGCTTTTTTTGAAGATCATTTATGAATTTATTGTGTGTCCCATTATTTAGAATTGATATCTCAAACAATGTCAACAGTATCCTTTAACTTGTGGCCACCTAAGTATACATATATGCATGTATTTGTCTCTGGAGGTGCTGAATTGGGAGTGGCAATGAACATGGGCACAAGAGATTCATATCCTCAGCCATGAACATGTGCTCTCAGCCTTGATTCATAATCCTTTCCTTATTTCTCTTTTGTAGTAAAAAAGGAAAGATAATCATAGGAGCTGTGAAAAAGACAATTGAATACATGGATTCTCTATCTTCAAACTAATCCATGGTATTCTTTGCCTTGTCCACTAACAACATATTTCCTTTTTGATCATAAAACACAAGTAGAAAAATATGTCTTCATAAGGCTAGCTTAGATGTTGGGAAAAATAATGGTTTTATTAGTCTTATTTATTATTAATTAGTTCATTATTTATTAGTTTTAAAATTAGAAAATATTTTAGATTAATTATAATATAATCACTTAATCAGTATTGCTCCAACATTTAATTGATTTTTGCTATCAAAGTCTAAAATCTCAGGGTCTCAAAGTCCTTTAAACAATAAAAGTATTTGAAGTTTTTAACAGTTTTATTGAGGTATAACTTAGTTTTCTCAAATTTAAGGGCATAATTTGATGAGTTTTGATAAATGCATACGATGTTATAACCACCAGAGAAATCATAATACTGAACATTTCGATCAGTTTAAATTTCACCAGTTCTTCCCTTAAAATTACCTTTCTGTTCCAGGATCCAGTCCAGATGTATTAGTCTCTGGAGCAGCCATAAGAAAATACTGTAGGATGGGTGGCTTAAACAACAGAAATTTGTTTCCCACAGTTCCCAAGGTGAGAGGTCCAAGATCAAAGGGTTGGAAAGTTAGATTTCATACTGAGTCCTCTTCCCTTGGCTTCGGGGTGGCTGCCCTCTTGTCCTGTCCTCACATGGTCTCTTCTTTGTGCCTGCATGGAGAGAGAAGTATTTCTCTCTCTCTTCCTCTTGTTACAAGGCCAACAAGTTTTACTGGATTAGGGTTCACCCTTATGAACTCATTCAACCTTAATTATCTCCTCAAGGGCCTGTCCCCCAAAATAGTAACATTAGGGGTTAGGGTTTCAACTCACGAATTTGTGGGGGATACAGTTCAGTCCATAGCACCAGGTTATCGTACCACATTTATTTGTGTTGTCTCCTCAGTCTCCTCTGGTCTGTGATATTTCAAATTTATTTTTGATTATTGTGCGAGTTAAAAATTGATATCCTTTGTGTTTTCTTCCTTTTTCTAAATGAACGTGATTTTTAAAAACTTGAAAGTTTTTAAAAAGACTATTATTTTCCCATTGAATTAACTTGCATTCACTTGATGTGGGTCTATCTTGTTCCATTTACTAAATGGCTGACCTTATGTCAAAATCATATCTTGATTCCAGTAGCTTTATAAAGTATTGATATTAGGTATTTTAGATATCTAACTTTGTTCTTCCTTTGAAATATTTTTTTTTCATTATTTCATTTTCTTTCTAGTTTTTAATACAATTTAATGATTTTTGTATTTACTGAAATCTTTAGATTATTTACATCTAATTCAATTACCAACATCTTTAATGCCAGTTTAAATCTACCACCTTAGCATTTGTTTTATTTGCCTCAGGTGCTATTTGTTTCTTTCTTATTTTTTTCCAGTGTATTATTATTATACTTTTTATCATTTTAGTTTACTTCTCTCATTGGATTTTAAGTACACTGCTGTTTTATTTTTTAGTTGGTGCTTTAAGATTGTCTTTTTTAGCCTTCAAATAATACTATACATCTTCATATATATTTTTAGAATTTATAACTGTAAACTTGCATTTCCTCTCTATTTTGTTATAGTTATCATATATACTACTTTTACTTACATGTTAAATATCACAATATATTATATTTCACCTTAAACAATTTATTATAGTTTAAAGAAATTAAGATCTGAGAAATATATATATTATCATTAACAATGTATACCCTTCTAGACCTTCTTCATTCTTTTTGTTGATTCACATTTCCATCATATATCAACTCACTTCCGCCTAAAGCATGTTTTTAACACTTTTCTTGTTTTATGGTAGTGCAGGTCTCCTGGTGATAAACTCTTAGTTTTTATTTTTGAAAGATATTTTATTGAGTATAAAATTCTAATCTGACTTTCTTTTTTCAGTGCTTTAATTATGTCACTCCATTGTCTTTTTATCTATATTTTATCAGATGTCTACATATCTGATGAGAAACATTTTAATTACATTATTCTTATCTTTATTCCTTAGTATATAATATTTTATCCCTCCCTCTCTATATAATCCCTTTAAGATTTTATCTTTGTCACTTGCTTTCAGCAATTTGATTATAGTGTACCTTGTGGGGTTTTTTGTGTGTTTTTTTTTGTTTTTATTTTTCTAATTTATTAATCAATGATCTTCTGAGATCTGCAAGATATGATTTTTGTTATATTTTGTTAAATTGTTTCTTTCTTTTTTCTCCTTCTTACTGTTCCTTCTGGGACTGCAGCCTGACTTTTTTTTCCTTTGGGTCACTCATGTTTTGTTCATATTTCATCAGTTCTTTTCTCCTTGCTTTCTTTTTATATTTCCTCTCTGTGCTTCATTGTGGATAGTTATTTGCTGTGTCTTTGTTTACTGAAGTTTTTGTCACCAGTGTCTCATCTACTGTTAATCTCATCCAAAATATATTTTATGTAAAATACTGATTTTTAACACTACTTGTTTGGCTTTATATATATATATATATATATATATATATATATATATATACACACACACACACACACACACACACACACATACATATCTTCTATTTTTTCCTCACAATGATTTTGTTTTCATCTACTTTCTTGGACATATAAAGCATTTTTATAATTGATGTTTTAATGTACTTTTGGTCAAAACAATGAAGGGAAAGTGACTTTAGCCCACTTGGAAGCTAACTAGTTGGCCTACAACACTACAACAGTCTTATGAATGATTGAAGAAGACATAATACTTGTGGGATATAAACAATGGACTGTTTAGTACTCACAAAAATATCAGTAGCCGGATAATTAGCATTTTCACCCTGGTTCTTCAAGCACTAATATCTATAAGGCAAAGAGGGTTGGATGACCCCTGTTTTGCATGACAGGATCATCTACCTGCCTTTTGCTTCAGAGAAAGACACTGTCTTTATTATTCTGGGCCTTAAGGATGCCTACACTTTGTTGCTCTGGAGGGAGGCACCATCTTTGTCTTTCAAGGCTATAAAAAACCCTACATTTTTCTCTGAAGGGAGAAAACATCTGTCTCCAAGGTTGTTCACTTTACAAGCTTTCTTGAACACATTCAGGAAAAAAAAATCAAGCACACTTTACTCACAAGACAAGCAGAAATGTAAGGGAACCTTTGAGAAGATAATTATCTCCCAATATTGTCTGCAAATTCCATTTCCTCTGAGTTACTGGGAATATTCATGGATTTTTCCCCTATTAGTTTTATTTTCTTGATTTTTTAAATGCCAGGCAATTTTTGATAGGGTGTTGGATATTGTTAATGTACTGTAGGATGCTCAATTCTGTTTCATTGTTTAAAAAAATAGTGTTGTTTTTTTTTTAATTAGTAGTTTAGGCACACAGTTAAGTTTCATGGAATCGATTTGACCCATTAGATGCTGACTTATAAACTTTGTTAGGCCAGCTCCAAAGCAACCTAAAGGCATAAGTGTAGTTTAGTCAGACTCTTCTAAATATTCTTCCCAATACCCTACCTATCAAGAGACTTTTCCCTTCTGACTGATGGGAACATGAGCTATTCTTTGCTTTGTTTGAACTTGGGGAATCGTTTGGACTACAGCTTTCTGATGGTTATTTTCTGGCCTCAAATAAGTTTCTTCTCATGCATGCACAGCTCAGAACTCAGCCAAAGGATTGAAGGGACCCTCTTAAGATGTCCAGATTTTTTTTTGGGGGGGGTATACAGCTACCTCCTCACCTGTACTCTGCCCCACAGATTCTCAATGCTTTCACCTCCCTAATCTCTGATCTCTGTTTCCTGAATTTGACTAGAATGCAGGCTCCATTTGGTCTTTTTTCTCTCTGTGTTGTGACCTGGAAATCTTTTTTATTTTTATTTATTTTTTATTTTTTACATCTTTATTGGAGTATAATTGCTTTACAATGGTGTGTTAGTTTCTGCTTTATAACAAAGTGAATCAGTTATACATATACATATGTTCCATATATCTTCCCTCTTGCGTCTCCCTCCCTCCCACCCTCCCTATCCCACTCCTCTAGGTGGTCACAAAGCACCGAGCTGATCTCCCTGTGCTATGCTGCTGCTTCCCACTAGCTATCTATTTTACATTTGGTAGTGTATATATGTCCATGTTACTCTCTCGCTTTGTCACAGCTTACCATTCCCCCTCCCCAAACTTTTTGAAGTAGTAAGCTGATGCAATTTTAGAGCTCACCTTATTTGTTTTCCTCCTCTTCATGAACGTTGTCCTTTGCTGTCTGTTTTCAATGTGTGAAAATTTTTGTTTTATATATTTTTTTATCTTTTTCTAGTTGTTTAAGGGAAGAGGGTAAATTTGGTTCCTGTTACTAGATCATGGCCTTAAGCAAAAGTAATCAGAAAGGTTTTACCTGTCTCCTGTCTTTTAGCTAACATCCATATTTTGAAAAGGGTTTTAAATTAATTTCAGTATCTACTTTAAGTCATTAAATTCAAAGTTTTAGTATAGCTTATTCTGGCTTAAAAAGTAAATTCATGATCATAGTAATGATAAAACATAGAATGCAGCTATTTCTAAACAGACATGATATTTATTTTCCCCAACTTAGTGGAGGTGTAATTCATAAATAAAATTGTAAGATATTTAAAATGAACAATGTGACGATCTGATATACTTATACATTGTGAAATGATTCCATCCCATTGAGTTAAATAACACATCCATCACTTCACACATTTATCTTTTGGTGTGTGAGAGAACATTTGAGTTCTACTCTCTTAGCAAATTTCAGTTATACAATTCAATGTTATCAACCAAAGTCACTATGTTATACATTACATATTCTGACTGTATTCACCTCAAAACTGAGAGTTCGTATTTTTTCAACCTCTTCCTACTTCTCCTAGTCCACAGTACCTGGCAACCATTTTCCTACTGTCTGTTACTGTGAGTTTGACTATTTGTTTTAGATTCCATGTATAAATGAGACCATGCAGTATTTATCTTTCTCTGTACGGCTTATTTTGCTTCACATAAGGTGATATTTAAAATATACAACAATCAGAGCAAAATGGGCACCAAATAATGAGAATGACATCAACCAAAAATAAACAATAAGGTCATACTTGTGTGTACTTGGAAACAATGTTTTTAGTACACAAACACACACACAGAGGTATGTGCATACATGTGTACATATTTTTCATTGCTGAATTATTTTCTTCTTTAGAAGTAAAACATTTAATATGCCGGAATATTTATTGCATATTAGCATGCTACAAAAACTTTAACTTGATTTTACTTATGTATGAAACACATTATTGACTTTGTAAAAATTATCAACTCACTCTTTCATTGCTTAAAATGTCATTGTCTTTGTTCTTTATTCACTAAAACTGCTATTGTTTCTGTGTTTTCATATTGCCTTTTGAGTTCAAACCTAAGATTTTCAGGTATCCTACCATTCTAAATTTCAACAACTTAGAAGTAATTGTAAACTTTGAGATAAAACAAATATGATTCAAATAGTTACCATATAAAGCATTTTTTTTTCCACTGAGGAATTCAAGGGATCCTATTAAATAAAAGCAATTTAAAAAAAATGTTTCTCTGAGAAGCAACTTCCATATTCTCAGTAACCTCCTAGAGAAGGAGGAATTGACTGCATGACTAAATTACTGGATGCACAGTGAGCAACTTTCAAAGATTCAGTGCAAATTTAGGAGCAATCCATGGGAAATTATTAAATATTAATCAGTAGAAGGATTTTACATATCTGACTTAATGAAACATGTGATCAGTCCCTAAAAAAGATATCACTGCTTAATGTAAAGTTTAATAGAAGAGGGTTTTGTTTACAAAATTTATTTTTAGGCCTGTATACAATATATTTGTTTTAATAAGATCAAATTTGTTTCTTTGCAAGGTCAACCAAATATTACTATTACTTTAAATCTATACCTCCTCCAAGGATACTTCCCAATGTATAACAAAGGCTAGTAAACCAATTAGTAGAGTGGTTTATTTTACTTAATAACTTTGGCTCAAAGCAGTAAGATCTTGAAAAATAAAAACAAAACAAAAACTGCAAAGATTATATATTTACTGTCCTGTCACAATAGGAAAAGATAAAAGCTAAGGACATAACCAACAACCACTTCTTCAAAGAAACAATGAAATGCTGTAATAATGTATTGTTTCCAACAGAAATACCATGCACTGCAATGGAGTCCTTATGTTGCAAGATGCTTCTATAATAAAGTATAGCTGAGACAATCATTTCCATTAAGGTTCATGTTGTTTATTAATGGTGTATTAGTCAATATGAAAAGGGGTTAAGAATGTATATAAGTGTTGGAATAACAAGGGCTGCAGATATATTTATTTTAAGGTGAAATAAACAATAATTATTTCAGCAAACTTTGTTTACCTACATGTTTTTCTTCTGTTTCTTGCCAGCTTTTTTTTTATTTTTTATTGAAATATAGTTGACTTACAATGTTGTATTAGCTTCAGGTATATAGTAAAGTATATATCATTATATATATATATATATATATATATATATATATATATATATATATATATATATAGTTCTCCTCCATTATAGGTTAGTAAAAGATTTTGAATATACCCAGCTTCTTTTTCACTTTTATGCTTGTTTTATGTGATTTTTTTATGTTTGTATGAATCTACATTAGGGGCAACAGTATACATATAGCTATTCCTCACTTAAAATTAATATGATATTTATATCAATATCAAAAAAACCCTGTGATTTCATAATAGCTAATTTTTTTAAAAAAGTCATCCTTAAATCAAAAAATAAAACATATTGGTCAATATAAAGTGAGATTACCTATTTATGAAATGATGTTTATTATTTTAATAGAGAAGTATACCATCTCCATGAATTCATATACTTTTGCAAGTGAAAGTTTTGCTTCATAATATAAAGAAAGTGAATGTCACCAGATTAAGGCCTATTTACTGGCTTCCAAAAGGTCAACAGGGTACCATTTTCTTGATGATTTTGCCACTGTCAAGAAGGTACATCTAAGACAAGCAGGCTCAAGACATGATTTCATTAGGATACATGGAATGCATCTGTTTCTCCAGAATCGTCTTAATTTAACTGCATTCTCAAAACTCAGCCATAAAATCAGAATTGATTTTTGGCAATACAGACATTTTAGCTACAATCCAATATATGCATCCCTAAAAAATTGGCAAAACATTAACAAAAACATTAATGTATTATTAGAGCTAACTTGGACTGCCTGAACAGACAATTCAGCTTGGACGGAGATTGTCGAAATGAATATTTTAAATGAACAACAGCAACAAAATAGAATGGAAATGCTTACATCACTGTACTTACTATATTGCTGGTAGATATTGAGACATGAGAATGGAAGAGAAATTATTTGCCTGTGGGATTGCCACAGGAGGGAGTTGTAAGCAAGAGTCTGAGAGGCTGACAAAGCCTGAGGGTGCTCCTTTCAATAGCAGATGCTTGGTTTTCATGTTTTTAAAAAACAGTTGAAATAACTCCCACTGCCAGTGACAGGAGCCAAGCTTAGGGCTGTGTTTTCTTTTGTTCTTTGTTTTTCCTCCCCCATGCTCAATATTCTGTTTTCCCTTACCTGGGAAAGAAAATAGAATATGAACTAACATGACTGCCTATTATACTGATATTTTTCTCAATTTATGAAACATATATATGTGTATATATATATATATATATATATATATATATATATATATATATATAGAGAGAGAGAGAGAGAGAGAGAGAGAGAGAGAGAGAAGAGAGAGAGAGAGAGAGAGAGAGAGAGAGAGAAAGTGTCTCCTGCCATATCAATAAACAAAGTATGTTGTAGCCATCAAAGCCACCCCTAGCAGTGCAGCCTGAGGGGATTCAGAATGTAGAAAAACAGGATACTAGCCCTAGATAGTTAAGGTACCTATCAAAGGAATGACTTTATTAAGCCCAGACTGTTGCATCTTCCCAAACATAGAAAATCACTAAATTCATTAACTTGAGATGTTCTATTTTCTTTAATTAAGAGTAATCTTTTGATGTTCCAACTACTTTTTCTTTTTTGCAAAATCTCCTATATATTCTGTCTCTTCCCTCTTTTTTTTTTTTTTTTTTTTTTTTTTTTTTTTTTTTTTTGGCGGTATGCGGGCCTCTCCCTGTTGTGGCCTCTCCCGTTGCGGAGCACAGGCTCCGGACGTGCAGGCTCAGCGGCCATGGCTCACGGGCCCAGCCACTCCGCGGCATGTGGGATCTTCCCAGACCGGGGCACGAACCTGTATCCCCTGCACCGGCAGGTGGACTCTCAACCACTGCGCCACCAGGGAAGCCCTGGCTCTTCCCTCTTTGTAACATTCCCTCAGAGCTATCTGAGAGGCTGACTCCCAAGTTTAAGTTCTCAGTATGTCTGCTGAATAAAACATAATTCTCAA
>NW_028293722.1:0-17772 GCF_964341445.2 Mesoplodon mirus | reverse complement strand
TCTATGCATGTCCTTCTCTTGGAAATTATTTCATGGGTGTCAATTTGTAGGTAACACCTATAAGTCATGTCATAGGATGTCTGTCTTTCGGTTTCTTTCTTACTTCAAGTTGGGTGATTATCTCTAGACACTTCTCAGGTGGTGCCAACGGCACTGTTCCATGCTTTTACATGGCTCATATTGCATTGCATACATGGAGGAATTCTTGGTGCATTTTTCTATTGATAGGCATTTTGGATTCTTCCACGTTTTGGCTATGGTACATGTTGCTGCAGTGCAGGAATGCCAGCCTGCGTCTTTTTGATTCTGGTCTACTCAGGTGATAGGCCCATGAGTGGGCCTACCAGATCACATGGTAGCTCCATTTTTACCCTTAAACGCACCTCCATTCTGTTCTCACTACTGGCTCTTACCAGGTTACATCCAACCAGCAGCTAAAGGGTACACAGTTCTCTAAAACCCCTCCAGCATTTATTCTTTGTAGACATTTTTTGCTGATGATCCTTCTGAGGGCTGAGAGGTGAAAGTTTTTGTACACTGGATTTGCATGGCTTTATTAATTCCTGATGTTCAGCCTTTTTCCATTCCCGTTTTCTTAACAAAGAAGGAAAGAAAAGAAGAAACAGAAAACAAATGTGCGTACAATATGCCTCTGGCAACTGTCGTTTTGAAATGTGGACGTCTTTTGAAAGTTTAGATTGATATGCGACCCCAGGATTTGTTTTCAGGGCAGGTGTCCTTTACAGGCCTGCAATTATTTTGAATATCAACTGACCATTAGCGCTGGGATTAAAGCTGCTGTTGTGTGAAACGGCCACAAGGTGGCAGCAGTTCTCCTTTACCATATCTCGTTACTAGGTCAACAGAGCCTCAAAGGAAGTCGTGTTCTAGGGTGTAATTTAGAATGGAATGTGCCAGGAAAAAGCCCTTTAAGTTTGTCTCACTACTTCTTGTTTGTTTTTTTAACTTAATTTTTATTTTTTATCACAGCAAGTTTGATTACAATGTTTGCCTTGTTGTAGGTTTGCAAGATGTGGTTCTTTCACACATATACATATGTCTATTCTTCCTGGGATCCATTTCCCATGTACGTTAGGAAAGAATGTTGAGTAGTCTTCTCTTGGTATTCCATAGGTCTTGGATGATTATATATTTCACCTCTGTTTGTATATGTCTGTTAACCCCAATATCCTAATGTATCCAATCCTCACACCTTTCCTTTGGTGAACCATAAGTTTGTTTAATGAATCTGTGATTGCCCTTCTCTGTGGAAATAATTTCACTGGTATCAATTTTTAGGTAACACCTAAAAGTGATATCGTACGCTATGTGTCTTTCTCGTTCTGACTTACTACAAGTCGTGTGATTATTTCTAGACTCATCTATGGTGTTGCAAATGGCATTGTGTCCTTTTTTCCCTTGGCTGATATTCTGTCTGTACATGTACCAGTTCTTCTTTGTCCACTCATCTGTTGATGGAGTTTTTGGTTGCTTCCAAGTCTTGGCTATTTTAATACTGCGGCAATGCACATTTGCCTGCCTGTGTCTTTCCAATTCTGTCTTCTTAGGTTATAGGCCCAGGAGTGGGCCTCCTGGATCGTATGGTAGAAAAATGTTTACCTTGTAAAGGAACCTCCATTCTGTTCTCATTAGTGGCTCTTACCAGTTTACGCCCCCCTTAATGTTGAGGGTATGCACTTCTCCACAACCTCTTCTGCATTTATTGTGTGTAGTTTTTTGCTGATGTTTATTCTGACTAGTGTGCGCTGATACCTCTTTGTGGTTGGATTTGCATGTGTCTCAGAATCCCTTGATATTGAGCTTTCTGGCATGTCCATTTTTTCTTCAAACTGTGAGTACAGCTTACCTCTTCAAATTGTTTTCTTGAAGTATGTGTGACATTTAGAAATATTTTGGCCATTACCTCCCTCAAGACATTTTGAGGGCAGGTTTCAGTTACAGCCCTCCAGTACTGGTGCATATGAAGTGACCCTTAGCACAGGTTTCAAAGCTGCTCTTGCAGGTAACGGCCAGAGGACGGCAGCATTTCTGTTTTCCCAATCTGGTAACTAGGGAAACAGATCTTCCTGGCAGTGGTGTTCCTCCGTTATATAATAGAGTGCAATGTGCCCAGATAAACCCCCAAAATCCAATGTCTCCTCACTTATGTTTGTTTTCTAAATTGAATTTATATTTTTTTATTGGAGTCATATTCCTTTGTGTACATGGACCACTTCTTCTTTGTGCATTCCTCTGTAGATGGATATTTTCATAGCTTCCATGTGTTGGCTATGGTAAATATTGCTGGAGTGCAGGATTGCCAGCCTGTGTCTTTTTTTTTTTTCGGTACGTGAGCCTCTCACTGCCGTGGCCCCTCCCATTGCAGAGCACAGGCTCCGGATGCACAGGCCCAGCAGCCATAGGTCACGGGACCAGCCGCTCCACGTCATGTGAGATCTTCCCGGACTGGGGCATGAACCCCTGTCCCCTGCATTGGCAGGCGGACTCTCAACCACTGCACCACCAGTGAAGCCCAGCCTGTGTCTTTCTGATTCTCATCCCCTCAGAAATAGGCCCAGCAGTGGGTATGCTTGATTGAATGGTAGCTCAGTATTTATCTTTTCAAGGCACCTCCTTTGTGTTTTCATTACTGGCTCTTACCATGTCCCACGTTGAACCAAGAGTATGCATTTCTCCAAAACCCCTGAAGCATTTATTGTTTGCAGAAGTTTTGCTGATGGCTATTCTGACTGGTGTGAGCTGTTAGGTTTTTGTAATTTGGATTTGCATGGCTTTAATTATTCCTAATGTTCAGCATTTTTCCATGCCTTTGAAAATTTCTGGTAAAGAAAAACAGAAAAAATGGAGAGTACAATTAACCTCTTGCAATTGTCTTCTTGACAGGGTGCCCTCTTTTGAATTTTTTGGTCAATTTTCGAACCCCGGATTGTTTTTGAGGGCAGGTGTCATTTACAGGCCTGCAATGAGTGTGAATATTTAGTGACCATCAGCACTGGGTTTAAAGCTGCTGTTGTGGGAAACGGCCACAAGGCGGCAGCATTTCTCCATTCCCAAATCTGGTTACTAGGGCAGCAGAGCCTCTCTGGAAGTCGTGTTCCTAGGTTGTAAGTTAGAATGGAATGTGCCAGCAGAAACGCCCATAAGTCTATGTCTCATTAATTCTTGGTTTTCAAAATTTATTTAATCAGGGTAATGATTAGATATTCTTTGTCCAGGTGTACACAATCTGGTTGATTTCTACAATATATACGTCTATTCATGTTCAGATCCTCTTCCCATGTAAAACATTACAGAGTGTTCTGTAGATCTCCCTTGCTATATGGTCAGGCTTTTTGATATGTGTTTATAATATGTATTTCTATACGTATGGTAACACTAATCTTAATGTACCATTTCGCCCACCTATCCTTTTAGATAAGCATACTTGTAAGTCTGTGAGTGTCTTTCTCTGTGGAAATATGTTCATTTGTGTTAGTTATTAGTTAACGCCTATAAGTGATATCATAGGATATAGGTCTTTTGCCTTCTGACTTACCTCATGGTCTGTGATTATCTCCAAGCTCATCTATGGTGCCTCAAATAGCAGTGTTTCATTGTTTTCCATGGCTACTATTCTGTTGTCTACATAGACCACTTCTTTATCCATTCATCTGTTGGTGCTCATTTTGGTTGCTTCACTATCTTGGCTATTGTGGATAAGGCTGCAGTGCAGCTTTTGCAGCCTGGGTCTTCTCATTTCAGGTCTCAGGTGAGAGGTCCAGTGGTGTGACTGCTGGATTGAATGGTACCCCAATTTGTATTTTAATTGCACCTCCCTTCTGTCCTCATTATTGGCTATTACCACTTTACCTCTCACCAGCAGAAAGAGGGTACACAGTTCTCTAAAACCCCTTCAATATTTATTGTTTGTAGACTTTGTGCTGATGGCCAGTCGACTGGTGTGAGTTGAAATCTTTTTGTAGATTAGATTTGCATGAGTCTAATCATTACTGAGGTTGAGCTTTTATCCATTTTCCTATTTTTTTTAAAAGAGAGTGAGTCAAACTTACTTCTTCATATGATTTTCTTGAAAAATCTGCCAGTTTTGAATATTTTTGACCATTCCTTACCTCCGCACACTTGTTTAGGGCAGGTGTCCTTTACAGCCCTGAGTCCTTGAGAATGCAAAGCGACCCTTAGCTGTGGGTTTAAAGCTGCTCCTGTGGGAAACGGCCACAAGGCGGCAGCATTTCTACATTTCCAACTGTGGGTTTTGGGCAACAGAGCTTTCCTGGAAATCGTGTTAGTAAGCTGCAAATTAGAGTGGAATGTGCCAGCTCAAACCCCCAAGAGCTTATATCTCTTAAATTATTGTTTGTATTTTAAATTTAATTTTTACTAATTATCAGAGCAAATTTGATACAAATGTAGATTCTCCTAGGTGTACAGTTTCTGGTTCATCCTATCAATGTATCTGTCTATTCCTCTTGGGATCCTTTCCCCTGTATGTTATTATAGAGTGTTGAGTAGACCTCTCTTCGTATTCCATAGGTATTTTGAGATTATATATTTCATATGTATTAGTACATGTCTGTTAACCCCCATATCCTAATTCATACATTCCTTACACCTTTTCATTTGGTTAAACATAATTTGGATTTCTGAATCTATGCATGTCCTTCTCTTGGAAATTATTTCATGGGTATCAATTTGTAGGTAACACCTATAAGTCATGTCATAGGATGTCTGTCTTTCGGTTTCTTTCTTACTTCAAGTTGGGTGATTATCTCTAGACACTTCTCAGGTGGTGCCAACGGCACTGTTCCATGCTTTTACATGGCTCATATTGCATTGCATACATGGAGGAATTCTTGGTGCATTTTTCTATTGATAGGCATTTTGGATTCTTCCACGTTTTGGCTATGGTACATGTTGCTGCAGTGCAGGAATGCCAGCCTGCGTCTTTTTGATTCTGGTCTACTCAGGTGATAGGCCCATGAGTGGGCCTACCAGATCACATGGTAGCTCCATTTTTACCCTTAAACGCACCTCCATTCTGTTCTCACTACTGGCTCTTACCAGGTTACATCCAACCAGCAGCTAAAGGGTACACAGTTCTCTAAAACCCCTCCAGCATTTATTCTTTGTAGACATTTTTTGCTGATGATCCTTCTGAGGGCTGAGAGGTGAAAGTTTTTGTACACTGGATTTGCATGGCTTTATTAATTCCTGATGTTCAGCCTTTTTCCATTCCCGTTTTCTTAACAAAGAAGGAAAGAAAAGAAGAAACAGAAAACAAATGTGCGTACAATATGCCTCTGGCAACTGTCGTTTTGAAATGTGGACGTCTTTTGAAAGTTTAGATTGATATGCGACCCCAGGATTTGTTTTCAGGGCAGGTGTCCTTTACAGGCCTGCAATTATTTTGAATATCAACTGACCATTAGCGCTGGGATTAAAGCTGCTGTTGTGTGAAACGGCCACAAGGTGGCAGCAGTTCTCCTTTACCATATCTCGTTACTAGGTCAACAGAGCCTCAAAGGAAGTCGTGTTCTAGGGTGTAATTTAGAATGGAATGTGCCAGGAAAAAGCCCTTTAAGTTTGTCTCACTACTTCTTGTTTGTTTTTTTAACTTAATTTTTATTTTTTATCACAGCAAGTTTGATTACAATGTTTGCCTTGTTGTAGGTTTGCAAGATGTGGTTCTTTCACACATATACATATGTCTATTCTTCCTGGGATCCATTTCCCATGTACGTTAGGAAAGAATGTTGAGTAGTCTTCTCTTGGTATTCCATAGGTCTTGGATGATTATATATTTCACCTCTGTTTGTATATGTCTGTTAACCCCAATATCCTAATGTATCCAATCCTCACACCTTTCCTTTGGTGAACCATAAGTTTGTTTAATGAATCTGTGATTGCCCTTCTCTGTGGAAATAATTTCACTGGTATCAATTTTTAGGTAACACCTAAAAGTGATATCGTACGCTATGTGTCTTTCTCGTTCTGACTTACTACAAGTCGTGTGATTATTTCTAGACTCATCTATGGTGTTGCAAATGGCATTGTGTCCTTTTTTCCCTTGGCTGATATTCTGTCTGTACATGTACCAGTTCTTCTTTGTCCACTCATCTGTTGATGGAGTTTTTGGTTGCTTCCAAGTCTTGGCTATTTTAATACTGCGGCAATGCACATTTGCCTGCCTGTGTCTTTCCAATTCTGTCTTCTTAGGTTATAGGCCCAGGAGTGGGCCTCCTGGATCGTATGGTAGAAAAATGTTTACCTTGTAAAGGAACCTCCATTCTGTTCTCATTAGTGGCTCTTACCAGTTTACGCCCCCCTTAATGTTGAGGGTATGCACTTCTCCACAACCTCTTCTGCATTTATTGTGTGTAGTTTTTTGCTGATGTTTATTCTGACTAGTGTGCGCTGATACCTCTTTGTGGTTGGATTTGCATGTGTCTCAGAATCCCTTGATATTGAGCTTTCTGGCATGTCCATTTTTTCTTCAAACTGTGAGTACAGCTTACCTCTTCAAATTGTTTTCTTGAAGTATGTGTGACATTTAGAAATATTTTGGCCATTACCTCCCTCAAGACATTTTGAGGGCAGGTTTCAGTTACAGCCCTCCAGTACTGGTGCATATGAAGTGACCCTTAGCACAGGTTTCAAAGCTGCTCTTGCAGGTAACGGCCAGAGGACGGCAGCATTTCTGTTTTCCCAATCTGGTAACTAGGGAAACAGATCTTCCTGGCAGTGGTGTTCCTCCGTTATATAATAGAGTGCAATGTGCCCAGATAAACCCCCAAAATCCAATGTCTCCTCACTTATGTTTGTTTTCTAAATTGAATTTATATTTTTTTATTGGAGTCATATTCCTTTGTGTACATGGACCACTTCTTCTTTGTGCATTCCTCTGTAGATGGATATTTTCATAGCTTCCATGTGTTGGCTATGGTAAATATTGCTGGAGTGCAGGATTGCCAGCCTGTGTCTTTTTTTTTTTTCGGTACGTGAGCCTCTCACTGCCGTGGCCCCTCCCATTGCAGAGCACAGGCTCCGGATGCACAGGCCCAGCAGCCATAGGTCACGGGACCAGCCGCTCCACGTCATGTGAGATCTTCCCGGACTGGGGCATGAACCCCTGTCCCCTGCATTGGCAGGCGGACTCTCAACCACTGCACCACCAGTGAAGCCCAGCCTGTGTCTTTCTGATTCTCATCCCCTCAGAAATAGGCCCAGCAGTGGGTATGCTTGATTGAATGGTAGCTCAGTATTTATCTTTTCAAGGCACCTCCTTTGTGTTTTCATTACTGGCTCTTACCATGTCCCACGTTGAACCAAGAGTATGCATTTCTCCAAAACCCCTGAAGCATTTATTGTTTGCAGAAGTTTTGCTGATGGCTATTCTGACTGGTGTGAGCTGTTAGGTTTTTGTAATTTGGATTTGCATGGCTTTAATTATTCCTAATGTTCAGCATTTTTCCATGCCTTTGAAAATTTCTGGTAAAGAAAAACAGAAAAAATGGAGAGTACAATTAACCTCTTGCAATTGTCTTCTTGACAGGGTGCCCTCTTTTGATTTTTTGGGTCAATTTTCGAACCCCGGATTGTTTTTGAGGGCAGGTGTCATTTACAGGCCTGCAATGAGTGTGAATATTTAGTGACCATCAGCACTGGGTTTAAAGCTGCTGTTGTGGGAAACGGCCACAAGGCGGCAGCATTTCTCCATTCCCAAATCTGGTTACTAGGGCAGCAGAGCCTCTCTGGAAGTCGTGTTCCTAGGTTGTAAGTTAGAATGGAATGTGCCAGCAGAAACGCCCATAAGTTTATGTCTCATTAATTCTTGGTTTTCAAAATTTATTTAATCAGGGTAATGATTAGATATTCTTTGTCCAGGTGTACACAATCTGGTTGATTTCTACAATATATACGTCTATTCATGTTCAGATCCTCTTCCCATGTAAAACATTACAGAGTGTTCTGTAGATCTCCCTTGCTATATGGTCAGGCTTTTTGATATGTGTTTATAATATGTATTTCTATACGTATGGTAACACTAATCTTAATGTACCATTTCGCCCACCTATCCTTTTAGATAAGCATACTTGTAAGTCTGTGAGTGTCTTTCTCTGTGGAAATATGTTCATTTGTGTTAGTTATTAGTTAACGCCTATAAGTGATATCATAGGATATAGGTCTTTTGCCTTCTGACTTACCTCATGGTCTGTGATTATCTCCAAGCTCATCTATGGTGCCTCAAATAGCAGTGTTTCATTGTTTTCCATGGCTACTATTCTGTTGTCTACATAGACCACTTCTTTATCCATTCATCTGTTGGTGCTCATTTTGGTTGCTTCACTATCTTGGCTATTGTGGATAAGGCTGCAGTGCAGCTTTTGCAGCCTGGGTCTTCTCATTTCAGGTCTCAGGTGAGAGGTCCAGTGGTGTGACTGCTGGATTGAATGGTACCCCAATTTGTATTTTAATTGCACCTCCCTTCTGTTCTCATTATTGGCTATTACCACTTTACCTCTCACCAGCAGAAAGAGGGTACACAGTTCTCTAAAACCCCTTCAATATTTATTGTTTGTAGACTTTGTGCTGATGGCCAGTCGACTGGTGTGAGTTGAAATCTTTTTGTAGATTAGATTTGCATGAGTCTAATCATTACTGAGGTTGAGCTTTTATCCATTTTCCTATTTTTTTTAAAAGAGAGTGAGTCAAACTTACTTCTTCATATGATTTTCTTGAAAAATCTGCCAGTTTTGAATATTTTTGACCATTCCTTACCTCCGCACACTTGTTTAGGGCAGGTGTCCTTTACAGCCCTGAGTCCTTGAGAATGCAAAGCGACCCTTAGCTGTGGGTTTAAAGCTGCTCCTGTGGGAAACGGCCACAAGGCGGCAGCATTTCTACATTTCCAACTGTGGGTTTTGGGCAACAGAGCTTTCCTGGAAATCGTGTTAGTAAGCTGCAAATTAGAGTGGAATGTGCCAGCTCAAACCCCCAAGAGCTTATATCTCTTAAATTATTGTTTGTATTTTAAATTTAATTTTTACTAATTATCAGAGCAAATTTGATACAAATGTAGATTCTCCTAGGTGTACAGTTTCTGGTTCATCCTATCAATGTATCTGTCTATTCCTCTTGGGATCCTTTCCCCTGTATGTTATTATAGAGTGTTGAGTAGACCTCTCTTCGTATTCCATAGGTATTTTGAGATTATATATTTCATATGTATTAGTACATGTCTGTTAACCCCCATATCCTAATTCATACATTCCTTACACCTTTTCATTTGGTTAAACATAATTTGGATTTCTGAATCTATGCATGTCCTTCTCTTGGAAATTATTTCATGGGTATCAATTTGTAGGTAACACCTATAAGTCATGTCATAGGATGTCTGTCTTTCGGTTTCTTTCTTACTTCAAGTTGGGTGATTATCTCTAGACACTTCTCAGGTGGTGCCAACGGCACTGTTCCATGCTTTTACATGGCTCATATTGCATTGCATACATGGAGGAATTCTTGGTGCATTTTTCTATTGATAGGCATTTTGGATTCTTCCACGTTTTGGCTATGGTACATGTTGCTGCAGTGCAGGAATGCCAGCCTGCGTCTTTTTGATTCTGGTCTACTCAGGTGATAGGCCCATGAGTGGGCCTACCAGATCACATGGTAGCTCCATTTTTACCCTTAAACGCACCTCCATTCTGTTCTCACTACTGGCTCTTACCAGGTTACATCCAACCAGCAGCTAAAGGGTACACAGTTCTCTAAAACCCCTCCAGCATTTATTCTTTGTAGACATTTTTTGCTGATGATCCTTCTGAGGGCTGAGAGGTGAAAGTTTTTGTACACTGGATTTGCATGGCTTTATTAATTCCTGATGTTCAGCCTTTTTCCATTCCCGTTTTCTTAACAAAGAAGGAAAGAAAAGAAGAAACAGAAAACAAATGTGCGTACAATATGCCTCTGGCAACTGTCGTTTTGAAATGTGGACGTCTTTTGAAAGTTTAGATTGATATGCGACCCCAGGATTTGTTTTCAGGGCAGGTGTCCTTTACAGGCCTGCAATTATTTTGAATATCAACTGACCATTAGCGCTGGGATTAAAGCTGCTGTTGTGTGAAACGGCCACAAGGTGGCAGCAGTTCTCCTTTACCATATCTCGTTACTAGGTCAACAGAGCCTCAAAGGAAGTCGTGTTCTAGGGTGTAATTTAGAATGGAATGTGCCAGGAAAAAGCCCTTTAAGTTTGTCTCACTACTTCTTGTTTGTTTTTTTAACTTAATTTTTATTTTTTATCACAGCAAGTTTGATTACAATGTTTGCCTTGTTGTAGGTTTGCAAGATGTGGTTCTTTCACACATATACATATGTCTATTCTTCCTGGGATCCATTTCCCATGTACGTTAGGAAAGAATGTTGAGTAGTCTTCTCTTGGTATTCCATAGGTCTTGGATGATTATATATTTCACCTCTGTTTGTATATGTCTGTTAACCCCAATATCCTAATGTATCCAATCCTCACACCTTTCCTTTGGTGAACCATAAGTTTGTTTAATGAATCTGTGATTGCCCTTCTCTGTGGAAATAATTTCACTGGTATCAATTTTTAGGTAACACCTAAAAGTGATATCGTACGCTATGTGTCTTTCTCGTTCTGACTTACTACAAGTCGTGTGATTATTTCTAGACTCATCTATGGTGTTGCAAATGGCATTGTGTCCTTTTTTCCCTTGGCTGATATTCTGTCTGTACATGTACCAGTTCTTCTTTGTCCACTCATCTGTTGATGGAGTTTTTGGTTGCTTCCAAGTCTTGGCTATTTTAATACTGCGGCAATGCACATTTGCCTGCCTGTGTCTTTCCAATTCTGTCTTCTTAGGTTATAGGCCCAGGAGTGGGCCTCCTGGATCGTATGGTAGAAAAATGTTTACCTTGTAAAGGAACCTCCATTCTGTTCTCATTAGTGGCTCTTACCAGTTTACGCCCCCCTTAATGTTGAGGGTATGCACTTCTCCACAACCTCTTCTGCATTTATTGTGTGTAGTTTTTTGCTGATGTTTATTCTGACTAGTGTGCGCTGATACCTCTTTGTGGTTGGATTTGCATGTGTCTCAGAATCCCTTGATATTGAGCTTTCTGGCATGTCCATTTTTTCTTCAAACTGTGAGTACAGCTTACCTCTTCAAATTGTTTTCTTGAAGTATGTGTGACATTTAGAAATATTTTGGCCATTACCTCCCTCAAGACATTTTGAGGGCAGGTTTCAGTTACAGCCCTCCAGTACTGGTGCATATGAAGTGACCCTTAGCACAGGTTTCAAAGCTGCTCTTGCAGGTAACGGCCAGAGGACGGCAGCATTTCTGTTTTCCCAATCTGGTAACTAGGGAAACAGATCTTCCTGGCAGTGGTGTTCCTCCG
This sequence comes from Mesoplodon mirus, assembly GCF_964341445.2. Lineage (NCBI taxonomy): Eukaryota > Metazoa > Chordata > Mammalia > Artiodactyla > Ziphiidae > Mesoplodon > Mesoplodon mirus. Next base: position 6,333 of record NW_028293722.1, on the reverse strand, counting down.
TTATATAATAGAGTGCAATGTGCCCAGATAAACCCCCAAAATCCAATGTCTCCTCACTTATGTTTGTTTTCTAAATTGAATTTATATTTTTTTATTGGAGTCATATTCCTTTGTGTACATGGACCACTTCTTCTTTGTGCATTCCTCTGTAGATGGATATTTTCATAGCTTCCATGTGTTGGCTATGGTAAATATTGCTGGAGTGCAGGATTGCCAGCCTGTGTCTTTTTTTTTTTTCGGTACGTGAGCCTCTCACTGCCGTGGCCCCTCCCATTGCAGAGCACAGGCTCCGGATGCACAGGCCCAGCAGCCATAGGTCACGGGACCAGCCGCTCCACGTCATGTGAGATCTTCCCGGACTGGGGCATGAACCCCTGTCCCCTGCATTGGCAGGCGGACTCTCAACCACTGCACCACCAGTGAAGCCCAGCCTGTGTCTTTCTGATTCTCATCCCCTCAGAAATAGGCCCAGCAGTGGGTATGCTTGATTGAATGGTAGCTCAGTATTTATCTTTTCAAGGCACCTCCTTTGTGTTTTCATTACTGGCTCTTACCATGTCCCACGTTGAACCAAGAGTATGCATTTCTCCAAAACCCCTGAAGCATTTATTGTTTGCAGAAGTTTTGCTGATGGCTATTCTGACTGGTGTGAGCTGTTAGGTTTTTGTAATTTGGATTTGCATGGCTTTAATTATTCCTAATGTTCAGCATTTTTCCATGCCTTTGAAAATTTCTGGTAAAGAAAAACAGAAAAAATGGAGAGTACAATTAACCTCTTGCAATTGTCTTCTTGACAGGGTGCCCTCTTTTGAATTTTTTGGTCAATTTTCGAACCCCGGATTGTTTTTGAGGGCAGGTGTCATTTACAGGCCTGCAATGAGTGTGAATATTTAGTGACCATCAGCACTGGGTTTAAAGCTGCTGTTGTGGGAAACGGCCACAAGGCGGCAGCATTTCTCCATTCCCAAATCTGGTTACTAGGGCAGCAGAGCCTCTCTGGAAGTCGTGTTCCTAGGTTGTAAGTTAGAATGGAATGTGCCAGCAGAAACGCCCATAAGTCTATGTCTCATTAATTCTTGGTTTTCAAAATTTATTTAATCAGGGTAATGATTAGATATTCTTTGTCCAGGTGTACACAATCTGGTTGATTTCTACAATATATACGTCTATTCATGTTCAGATCCTCTTCCCATGTAAAACATTACAGAGTGTTCTGTAGATCTCCCTTGCTATATGGTCAGGCTTTTTGATATGTGTTTATAATATGTATTTCTATACGTATGGTAACACTAATCTTAATGTACCATTTCGCCCACCTATCCTTTTAGATAAGCATACTTGTAAGTCTGTGAGTGTCTTTCTCTGTGGAAATATGTTCATTTGTGTTAGTTATTAGTTAACGCCTATAAGTGATATCATAGGATATAGGTCTTTTGCCTTCTGACTTACCTCATGGTCTGTGATTATCTCCAAGCTCATCTATGGTGCCTCAAATAGCAGTGTTTCATTGTTTTCCATGGCTACTATTCTGTTGTCTACATAGACCACTTCTTTATCCATTCATCTGTTGGTGCTCATTTTGGTTGCTTCACTATCTTGGCTATTGTGGATAAGGCTGCAGTGCAGCTTTTGCAGCCTGGGTCTTCTCATTTCAGGTCTCAGGTGAGAGGTCCAGTGGTGTGACTGCTGGATTGAATGGTACCCCAATTTGTATTTTAATTGCACCTCCCTTCTGTCCTCATTATTGGCTATTACCACTTTACCTCTCACCAGCAGAAAGAGGGTACACAGTTCTCTAAAACCCCTTCAATATTTATTGTTTGTAGACTTTGTGCTGATGGCCAGTCGACTGGTGTGAGTTGAAATCTTTTTGTAGATTAGATTTGCATGAGTCTAATCATTACTGAGGTTGAGCTTTTATCCATTTTCCTATTTTTTTTAAAAGAGAGTGAGTCAAACTTACTTCTTCATATGATTTTCTTGAAAAATCTGCCAGTTTTGAATATTTTTGACCATTCCTTACCTCCGCACACTTGTTTAGGGCAGGTGTCCTTTACAGCCCTGAGTCCTTGAGAATGCAAAGCGACCCTTAGCTGTGGGTTTAAAGCTGCTCCTGTGGGAAACGGCCACAAGGCGGCAGCATTTCTACATTTCCAACTGTGGGTTTTGGGCAACAGAGCTTTCCTGGAAATCGTGTTAGTAAGCTGCAAATTAGAGTGGAATGTGCCAGCTCAAACCCCCAAGAGCTTATATCTCTTAAATTATTGTTTGTATTTTAAATTTAATTTTTACTAATTATCAGAGCAAATTTGATACAAATGTAGATTCTCCTAGGTGTACAGTTTCTGGTTCATCCTATCAATGTATCTGTCTATTCCTCTTGGGATCCTTTCCCCTGTATGTTATTATAGAGTGTTGAGTAGACCTCTCTTCGTATTCCATAGGTATTTTGAGATTATATATTTCATATGTATTAGTACATGTCTGTTAACCCCCATATCCTAATTCATACATTCCTTACACCTTTTCATTTGGTTAAACATAATTTGGATTTCTGAATCTATGCATGTCCTTCTCTTGGAAATTATTTCATGGGTATCAATTTGTAGGTAACACCTATAAGTCATGTCATAGGATGTCTGTCTTTCGGTTTCTTTCTTACTTCAAGTTGGGTGATTATCTCTAGACACTTCTCAGGTGGTGCCAACGGCACTGTTCCATGCTTTTACATGGCTCATATTGCATTGCATACATGGAGGAATTCTTGGTGCATTTTTCTATTGATAGGCATTTTGGATTCTTCCACGTTTTGGCTATGGTACATGTTGCTGCAGTGCAGGAATGCCAGCCTGCGTCTTTTTGATTCTGGTCTACTCAGGTGATAGGCCCATGAGTGGGCCTACCAGATCACATGGTAGCTCCATTTTTACCCTTAAACGCACCTCCATTCTGTTCTCACTACTGGCTCTTACCAGGTTACATCCAACCAGCAGCTAAAGGGTACACAGTTCTCTAAAACCCCTCCAGCATTTATTCTTTGTAGACATTTTTTGCTGATGATCCTTCTGAGGGCTGAGAGGTGAAAGTTTTTGTACACTGGATTTGCATGGCTTTATTAATTCCTGATGTTCAGCCTTTTTCCATTCCCGTTTTCTTAACAAAGAAGGAAAGAAAAGAAGAAACAGAAAACAAATGTGCGTACAATATGCCTCTGGCAACTGTCGTTTTGAAATGTGGACGTCTTTTGAAAGTTTAGATTGATATGCGACCCCAGGATTTGTTTTCAGGGCAGGTGTCCTTTACAGGCCTGCAATTATTTTGAATATCAACTGACCATTAGCGCTGGGATTAAAGCTGCTGTTGTGTGAAACGGCCACAAGGTGGCAGCAGTTCTCCTTTACCATATCTCGTTACTAGGTCAACAGAGCCTCAAAGGAAGTCGTGTTCTAGGGTGTAATTTAGAATGGAATGTGCCAGGAAAAAGCCCTTTAAGTTTGTCTCACTACTTCTTGTTTGTTTTTTTAACTTAATTTTTATTTTTTATCACAGCAAGTTTGATTACAATGTTTGCCTTGTTGTAGGTTTGCAAGATGTGGTTCTTTCACACATATACATATGTCTATTCTTCCTGGGATCCATTTCCCATGTACGTTAGGAAAGAATGTTGAGTAGTCTTCTCTTGGTATTCCATAGGTCTTGGATGATTATATATTTCACCTCTGTTTGTATATGTCTGTTAACCCCAATATCCTAATGTATCCAATCCTCACACCTTTCCTTTGGTGAACCATAAGTTTGTTTAATGAATCTGTGATTGCCCTTCTCTGTGGAAATAATTTCACTGGTATCAATTTTTAGGTAACACCTAAAAGTGATATCGTACGCTATGTGTCTTTCTCGTTCTGACTTACTACAAGTCGTGTGATTATTTCTAGACTCATCTATGGTGTTGCAAATGGCATTGTGTCCTTTTTTCCCTTGGCTGATATTCTGTCTGTACATGTACCAGTTCTTCTTTGTCCACTCATCTGTTGATGGAGTTTTTGGTTGCTTCCAAGTCTTGGCTATTTTAATACTGCGGCAATGCACATTTGCCTGCCTGTGTCTTTCCAATTCTGTCTTCTTAGGTTATAGGCCCAGGAGTGGGCCTCCTGGATCGTATGGTAGAAAAATGTTTACCTTGTAAAGGAACCTCCATTCTGTTCTCATTAGTGGCTCTTACCAGTTTACGCCCCCCTTAATGTTGAGGGTATGCACTTCTCCACAACCTCTTCTGCATTTATTGTGTGTAGTTTTTTGCTGATGTTTATTCTGACTAGTGTGCGCTGATACCTCTTTGTGGTTGGATTTGCATGTGTCTCAGAATCCCTTGATATTGAGCTTTCTGGCATGTCCATTTTTTCTTCAAACTGTGAGTACAGCTTACCTCTTCAAATTGTTTTCTTGAAGTATGTGTGACATTTAGAAATATTTTGGCCATTACCTCCCTCAAGACATTTTGAGGGCAGGTTTCAGTTACAGCCCTCCAGTACTGGTGCATATGAAGTGACCCTTAGCACAGGTTTCAAAGCTGCTCTTGCAGGTAACGGCCAGAGGACGGCAGCATTTCTGTTTTCCCAATCTGGTAACTAGGGAAACAGATCTTCCTGGCAGTGGTGTTCCTCCGTTATATAATAGAGTGCAATGTGCCCAGATAAACCCCCAAAATCCAATGTCTCCTCACTTATGTTTGTTTTCTAAATTGAATTTATATTTTTTTATTGGAGTCATATTCCTTTGTGTACATGGACCACTTCTTCTTTGTGCATTCCTCTGTAGATGGATATTTTCATAGCTTCCATGTGTTGGCTATGGTAAATATTGCTGGAGTGCAGGATTGCCAGCCTGTGTCTTTTTTTTTTTTCGGTACGTGAGCCTCTCACTGCCGTGGCCCCTCCCATTGCAGAGCACAGGCTCCGGATGCACAGGCCCAGCAGCCATAGGTCACGGGACCAGCCGCTCCACGTCATGTGAGATCTTCCCGGACTGGGGCATGAACCCCTGTCCCCTGCATTGGCAGGCGGACTCTCAACCACTGCACCACCAGTGAAGCCCAGCCTGTGTCTTTCTGATTCTCATCCCCTCAGAAATAGGCCCAGCAGTGGGTATGCTTGATTGAATGGTAGCTCAGTATTTATCTTTTCAAGGCACCTCCTTTGTGTTTTCATTACTGGCTCTTACCATGTCCCACGTTGAACCAAGAGTATGCATTTCTCCAAAACCCCTGAAGCATTTATTGTTTGCAGAAGTTTTGCTGATGGCTATTCTGACTGGTGTGAGCTGTTAGGTTTTTGTAATTTGGATTTGCATGGCTTTAATTATTCCTAATGTTCAGCATTTTTCCATGCCTTTGAAAATTTCTGGTAAAGAAAAACAGAAAAAATGGAGAGTACAATTAACCTCTTGCAATTGTCTTCTTGACAGGGTGCCCTCTTTTGAATTTTTTGGTCAATTTTCGAACCCCGGATTGTTTTTGAGGGCAGGTGTCATTTACAGGCCTGCAATGAGTGTGAATATTTAGTGACCATCAGCACTGGGTTTAAAGCTGCTGTTGTGGGAAACGGCCACAAGGCGGCAGCATTTCTCCATTCCCAAATCTGGTTACTAGGGCAGCAGAGCCTCTCTGGAAGTCGTGTTCCTAGGTTGTAAGTTAGAATGGAATGTGCCAGCAGAAACGCCCATAAGTCTATGTCTCATTAATTCTTGGTTTTCAAAATTTATTTAATCAGGGTAATGATTAGATATTCTTTGTCCAGGTGTACACAATCTGGTTGATTTCTACAATATATACGTCTATTCATGTTCAGATCCTCTTCCCATGTAAAACATTACAGAGTGTTCTGTAGATCTCCCTTGCTATATGGTCAGGCTTTTTGATATGTGTTTATAATATGTATTTCTATACGTATGGTAACACTAATCTTAATGTACCATTTCGCCCACCTATCCTTTTAGATAAGCATACTTGTAAGTCTGTGAGTGTCTTTCTCTGTGGAAATATGTTCATTTGTGTTAGTTATTAGTTAACGCCTATAAGTGATATCATAGGATATAGGTCTTTTGCCTTCTGACTTACCTCATGGTCTGTGATTATCTCCAAGCTCATCTATGGTGCCTCAAATAGCAGTGTTTCATTGTTTTCCATGGCTACTATTCTGTTGTCTACATAGACCACTTCTTTATCCATTCATCTGTTGGTGCTCATTTTGGTTGCTTCACTATCTTGGCTATTGTGGATAAGGCTGCAGTGCAGCTTTTGCAGCCTGGGTCTTCTCATTTCAGGTCTCAGGTGAG
>NW_028293723.1:0-17964 GCF_964341445.2 Mesoplodon mirus | reverse complement strand
GCCTAGGAAATATACCTTGGGAAAACTGAAAATCAATAAGACAGAGCCACCCCAAAATTTAGGGCTTCACTGCTTACAAGAACCTCAACTTGGGTATACCTTAAATATCCCAGGAAAGACAAAAATGGTTCAAGAAATTGTGGTACTTACGAACGATGGTATATCCCTCAGTCATGAAATCAATTTCATAAGGCCAGTAGCAGCAAAATGAGTGGATTCAGGTACGATGATTCTAAGTGAAATAAGTCACACAGAAAAAGAAACTTATCATAAGATATCACTTATGAAGTTCCTGTAAACATGGCCTCACATGAACTGAGTTAGGAAAGATACCAGAGTAACGAATCTTATCATAAGATATCACTCATAGCGGGAATGTACACATGGCTACACATGAACTGATTTACAAACACAACGGAGTCACAAATTTAGAAAACAAGCTTCTGCCTCTTTAATGGGAAATGCGAGGTGGTGTGATGCATAAAATCACAGTTTTAAATTAGCACAGATACCGTTACATAAACCAAGTATGTAATAGACAACGCCTAATCCCGCCACAATGAACTGGACTCAAAACCCCATATTCATTGCAAGGAATATGTCTGACTCTCAGTATTTTAAAACATATGTATTCTCATGTCTCCAAAAAGGAAAGATGTGTGTGTATAACGGCATGAACAGAGCACTGAAATTCAGTTAAACCCACTTATAAAAATAAATTTTAAAAGCAAAATGCAAAAACAGCGAAACAGTGAGAAAGTCTTAAAAATTACGTTCAGGGCCTGTGATGCAACCTGGATTGACCACATTTACACCCACAGCTGGATGAGACATAAGACTGGACACTTGGGGCTGACAAGATTGCTGAGGTTGTGTGAACAAAAGAACACCACTTAGAGCAATACTGTGTGCTACCCATTGTAGTGGTCACAACTCTCCAGGTTTAAGGGAATCTTCCTACACTTAAAACATGCATGGGAAACCCAGTGGATGGTACACTGTGTAATTGGGAAAGTTTTCTAAAAGGTACCTCATTTTTCCTTTTGTCGTGCTCGGCTTCGCCATTCCATCTGTATTACTAAAAATCTCCCCACTTGGAGTGTCAGTGCCTTTACCCTCCAGTTATGCACAGTTTGCAAATTGTGCAGAGGATGAACAGGAAGAGGGGAAATAAATGAGAGATTAGCTGTAGGTGTTTGGATGGGCACATGTCACTCTAGTTTCCCATCAGGAAGAATAAATAACCAAAGGCTCAGCCTGAAGCCCTGGAACCAGAGTAGGGCCTAAAGCCGTCCTGCGGTATTGCAGCCAGCTCACAAAGAGGCGAGTTGAAAAATGGAAATCAGGGGCACAGCAATTCACAAACTTGCAGAGTTATAAAGGACAACTATCAACCAGAAATATATTGAGGAAAGGCAGTGAAGAGGATTTGAATGCAAGGCAGAATTGAAGGAAACAGATTTCAAGAGGTAGATTGGAGTCGTCTTTAAAGCACATGAAAAGCGACAGAATTTCGACAATGTTGCCCTTGGCTGAAAAGGGACTATGTGTATTTTCTTGAATATATTCGGGAAAATATGCATATGCTCTTTTTGGCCAAGCAAGGCATCAGGTATTGCAAATCCACACTACATAGAAGTGTCCCTTACCTCCAGTCAAAAGGGCCATCCAAAATAGTGTAAAAACCACAAATGAAGGACAGGCCATGGAGAAAAGGGAGCCTGGTTATGCCGATGGACAGGATGTAAATTGCCAACAGCCTCTCTGGAGAACTGTATGTTGTTTTCTAAAACAGAGCTACAGAACATAGCACACTTCCACTCATGGGCGTGTATTTTGGGAAAACTAAAAATCCACAACACACAGCCAGCCCAAACTTTAGGGCTGCTCTGTTTACAAAAACCTCGACTTCAGTACACTTTAAATATCCCAGGAAAGGAAAAAAAATGGATATAGATGTTGTGGTACTTACATACAATGGAATGTCACTCAGACATAAAATCAATGTCATAAGGCCAATAGCAGCTTAATGAGTGGCTTTAGGTATGATGATGCTAAGTGAAATGAGCCACAAAGTAAAAGAAACTTATTGTAATATATCACTTATAGAGGGAATGTAAACATGGCTACACATGAACTGAATTTCAAAAGAGAACAGAGTTACACATTTAGAAAACACACTTATGCCTCCTTAAGGGGAAAGGTGACGTGGGGTGATGTGTAAAAGCAGAGTTTGAAATTAGCACAGATCCCATTCCATATACCAAATATGTAATAGACAAGACCTACTCCATTCTCAATGAACTGGACACAACACACCCTATTCACTGAAGAGGAATATATCTGACTGGTAATAACCTTGAAACCTATGTATTTATATGTCTCCATAATGGAATCAAGTGTATGTAGATTGGCATAAACACAGATCAATGGAACAGGACAGAAAGTCCAGAGATAAACCTACATACCTATGGCTATCTCATCTATGACAAAGGAGCTAAGGATATACAATGGAGAAAAGACAGTCTCTTCAGTAATTGGTGCTGGGAAAACTGGACCCCTACACATAAAAGAATGAAATTAGAACACTCCATAACACCATACACAAAAATAAACTCTAAATTGATTAGAGATCTAAATATAAGACCAGACACTATAAAACACTTAGAGGAAACCATAGGCAGAACACTCTACGACATAAATCACAGCAAGATTCTTTTTGACCCAACACTTAGAGAAATGGAAATGAAAACAGAAATCAACAAATGGGACCTAATGAAACTTAAAAGCTTTTACACAGTACAGGAAAACATAAACAAGATGCAAAAACAACCCTCAGAATGGGAGAAAATATTTTCAGATGAAGCAATTGACAAAGGATTAATCTCCTAACTTTACAAGCACCGCATGTAGCTCAATATCACAAAAACAAACAACCCAATCCAAAAACGGGCAGAAGACCTAAATAGACATTTCTCCAGAGAAGATATACAGATTACCAAGAAACACATGAAAGGATGCTGAACATCACTAATCATTAGAGAAATGCAAATCAAAACTACCGTGAGGTATCACCTCACAGCAGTCAGAGTGGCAATCATCAAAAAAATCTAGAAAACAATAAATGCTGGAGAGGCCTTTATTGGAGAAAAGGGAACACACTTGCACTGTGGGTGGGAATGTAAATTGATATGGGAACTAGGGAGAACAGTACGGAGGTTCCTTTAAATAACTAACAATAGAAGTACCATACGACACAACAATCCAACTACTGGACATTTGCCTTGTGAAAACCATAATTCAAAAGAGTTATGTACAAAAATGTTCATTGCAGCTCTATTTGCAATAGCCAGGACATGGAAGCAACCTAAGTGTCCATCAATAGATGAATGGATAAAGAAGATCTGGCACATATATTCAATGGAATATTACTCAGCCATACATAGGAATGAAATTGGGTCATTTGTACAGACCTTGATGGATCTAGAGACTGTCATACAGAGTGAAGTAAGTCAGAAAGAGAAAAACAAATATTGTATATTAATGCATATATGTGGAACCTAGAAAAATGGTACGGATGAACCGGTTTGCAGGGCAGAGATAGAGACACAGATGTAGAGAACAAACATATGGACACCAAGGGGGGAGCACCATGTGAGGGTGGTGGTGGGATGAATTGGGAGACTAGGATTCACATGTGCACACTTATATGTATAAAATAGATATCAAATAAGAACCTGCTGTATAAAAGAAATAAATAAATTTTAAAAAAATAAAAATAAATAAATAACATTTAATAAAATAAAACAGAAAAAAAGTTTTTCCCTTCACATAGACGTCTTTATATTAATGCATTATTTCCATGTTTATATCTCCAAATTTAAAAAAAAAGAGGAATAAATAAAATCTACCTTGAACCAAAAAGAAAAAAAGAAAAAAAAAAAAAAAAAAAAAAAAAACAGAACCCACCAGTTATACAGAGGAAAATCGTATCAGGGCACTTGCTCCAGTGGTAAAAAATTCTTAAGTTGGTCAGAGGTGGGAAATCGTCTCCCATGCACTCAGCAGCACTCCCCCTCACAAGGAGCATCCTCATTGCAAAGCTGGGGGACTGTGTCGAGGCGTCTGTGAGTAAATGTGAGCTGAGCCCCAGTTCTGCTGCAGCTGAACTCTTCCCACCCTTTCCAGGAAAAACACCTGAATATGTACAAGCACTTGCAAGCCTAGAGGAAGGGCTGTGGAGCCACACCAGCGACAGCACGCAGGACGACTTGGTGCCTGCAGGCCAGTCAGGATGGTCCTGGCCCCAGATGCTCTTCTGGAATCTTTCCATTTCCCTGCCTGAGATACCCCTCCTGCCACGGCCCCCACTGCTTTTTTACTTCCTCACCTCTGCCTGGGGAGAAATTCCAGCGGCAGGTATGTGTGACACATCCTCTTCTTTAGCAGGTGGCAGCCTGGCAACTCCTGCAGAAAGTCCAGTAGAGCCCAACTCACACTGGGCCACCCACAAAGCCACGGCCTCTCCCTCCGTACCACTACCCAAGCCCAGACACTGCTGACGGGACAGAGAATATGCCGTCAGGCACAGCTACAGGGGCTCTTGCTGACTGGAGAGGTGTTTATATTGACCTCAACACAGGCACACCTGGGGAGGGCCGGCAGGCAGTGTCAGGCTGCCCAAATCAGCCAATCCTCACCCCTCAGGGGCTCACAGTTGCAGAAAATGAACCTTGCTAAACCGGCTAGGCCAAAGGAACAGGTGTGGGCTCTTGAGAGTCAGGATAGACAAGGGGCTGCAGCTGCGGCTTGTTTTCTTATCATTTTATCTGGTCCATGAGTGGAAAACAACTTCAAGAAGACCGTATCCTAATGAGAGGAACCCAGGAGTCAGGAAGAGGAATGATGGTGGGAGGAGCAGAGGCCTGGTGCCCTGGCTGCAGTGGAAGTGTCTGGAAGACCAGGCAGAGAGAGGCTGCACAGAGTGATAGCCAGGGTCACAGACCTGTCAGAGCTGCTGTTTGTTAGTTCAAGTCCTGCTCTGAGGTGTTCTGTGTCAGCTGTGAGCGACAGGTGAGCTGGGGGTTCTCTGCAAGGTGGGCTATGTGCACAGTTCCTGTGTGTCCAGCCCTGCTGGGGTAACTGCCCAGGGGAGTTCCGTATCCTGGGAAGGGCCTGACTATGAGAGCCCCATGGGCTGCTGGGTAGCTGCAGAGGTGAGCTCCATACCCTGGGAGGGACTTGACCACGAGAGCCCCGTGGGCTGTGGGGTGCGGGATGCAGCCCAGTTGAGCTCCATATCCTGGGATTGGCCTGACCACGAGAGCCCCATGGGCTGCTGGAGACCTGGTAAAGGATATCAGGACAGTCAGTGAAGCCACCGAGGGTATACATCCAGTAGCTCCTATTTCCTAAACCCTGCTGCTGATTCTACCATCCACCAGGCCATGGCATTCTGTATTACACATCAATGATGCCTTCTTCTGTATTCCATTCATCTCAGAGTCACAAGAATTTTTGGCTTGTGTGTGGCAGGACACAACATGCAACACAAGCAATAATGCTGGGCCGTCCTGCACCAATGGTTCAAAAATCCCCACACCATCATTGGGGAAATGTCCTCTAAAGACCTAAAAGTTCTACCTCTGTAAAAGGGAACCCTCCTTCAATATGCAGATGACATTCTGATCGCCAGGCCTACTAAAGACGCCTCTGAACTACCTAGCCAAGAAAGGATAGAAGGTGTCCAAGAAAAAGGCTCAAATATCCCAGGCTCAGGTGACATGCCTGGGCTTCATTCTCACAGATATTCAGAGAAAGGCATCCCAGGATAGGGAAGAAGCCATTTGCAGCCTTACCTCTTCTAAAACTAGAAGACAGCTTAGGGGTTCCTGGGGAGGCCAAGGTTTTCTGCATCTGGATCCCTAACTACAGTCTAATAGATGGGCCTCTACATGAAACACTGACACGAAAAGATGATGATCCTTTTGAATAGAATCCAGAAGCAGCCTTTCAAGAATGGAAAGAGCAGTCAATTCAGACCCTTGCCCAGGAACTCTCTAATTTAGCTAAACCCTTTGACCTTTACATACCCGGTCAAAGGTTAATTGCCCTTGGAGCCTTAGTGCAAACACTGGGACCACTTGAAATGGAGCAACACAAGAATGCCCTTCAGGTATGATAAACTATGGTCACCAAGGGCTTTGCCCACCGACTCATCAGGCCAGGATACTGGGGTATCTAAAAAGCTAGAAATCAGCAGCCCACAAGGCCAGCTCCCTCCTAAGGGAAAAGGACCCCACGTCGTGATCCTAACCACCCATCATGCCCTGAAGTTGCAGGGGTCGCTCTGTGGACCCACTGACCTCGAGTGAGGAGGCCCTCCAACTCCAACCTCCAGAGAGACAAATGGGGGCAACGGGTCCCCAAGATGACTCGTGTGACCATCACTTGACCTGGAGTTTCTCTCAGAAAACAACAAGACTGTGCCCCGAAAGAGCAGACTACTGCTTGCAGGACTTACTGCACCCAGAGGGGAGCTAATAAGCTTGGCGGGGGAAACGTATATCACGCTTTCACCATAGAAAACCCTACAGACACCGCGGTGATGGTGGCCAATATGACCGGCTGGACTGCTGGCTACTTCTAAAGGCCGTTGACTCAGTGGACGTCATGGTCCTGGATCACCACTGACCCTTGACTGTCTGGGAGTTGCACGGGCAGTGTTCTGACACATGGTGCTGTTTGTACATTAATTCAGGGACCTAATCAAAGAAAGCACAGACTACTGGTCAGAGCATCTAGGCTGGCAAAACCCGTCAGCCTAAGGTCACCGAACAAATGTGGGGTGGGGTGAAACCTGCCACTTCAGCATCTCTGCACATCTCTCTCCTGGACACTTAAAGGTCATTAGAATCTATAACACTTCCAATGCTGGTGCTCAGGCGTATGAGAAGTGAGGCAGGAGGCCTTGGGACAATCAACCTCATCTGGAGGCTGGTGGGGAGACGTTTTGCCCCTCCCCCGAAGTATCAGGGCTCCCACCACAGCATGAGGCAGTTACAAAAGAGGGGTCTGCACCCTCAACACCCGAAGAATGAGGAACAGAACAAAAAGCAGAGGAGGTGTTCGTCTCTGGCAACGTTCATTAAAAATTCCTGGGAGATAAAAAGAGAATCTGGGCAATAAAATAAAGTCTTACCTGTTTTTCCTTTGTGCTTTGTCTAATTTCACGTGCTCCTAGGGTTCCGCATGCAGAGGTCCCACACCCGGCACTTCAGACCCGATTTCGTAGTGCAGAATGGCTGGGTCCACACCTCAGCTAGCGGGGTCCCATGCAGACTCCACGGCATAGAGCCTGAGCTGCAGCCAACCCAGCCCTCGAGAGCTCCATCCCCTCCCTCCCAGTGACGCTCCTGGGGTCCCTACACAGCATCCCAGCCCACAGCCCGTGGGGGAGTGCACGCTCTCACCTCTCCATTCTGTTTTCAAAATAATGTTTCCTTTGCTTCTGAACCAAACTCAGTCTTGATCTGTTGGCTCCAATGACACTGGGCACGGGGACTTCTGTTGGGGTCCACTCTGGAGGATCAGTAACAGAAATTGAGAACATTGTAACTTCAATGAACAGATGTGTGAGCCAAACTGTAATTAACATAGAGCAGTGTATAATGCTCGGGTAAAATAAGATATTTCTAAGACTTACATTTGATATTTCCATCACTTTACTATAAGCAAGTTCAGTGAAGACGTCTGTCTTATTTGTCAGGTCAACATTAGAGAAATGAAGTGATTTATTCCCATGGATGTACATTGAATACTCATGGCTGAAGCTTCAATCTTGTTTTGAATGCTTTTCCATTGAAAATGATACCTCTCTTTCAGCTCCCCCATTTCTGAGAAGTATAAAATCTTATAATTTATTATTACCAAAGGAGAAAGGTAGGAGAAGGGATAAATTAACAGTGTGGGATTAACACATACACACTGCTATGTATAAAATAGATCATCAACAAGGAACTACTGTATAGCACAGGGAACTACACTGAATATTTTGCAATAACCTATAAGGGGAAATAATCTGAAAAAGAATAGATATTTTTATTGACATCGTCTATCAAAGACAGATAAAATGTAACCTAAGCAAGGCCAATGGTGAACGCTTCTGACCCTGAAGATTTCAATCATCTAAAGTTTGGGCTCTGCCTATTTCCCAAGGCCCTTAATGGACATACGTGTAGCCGTAGCTTAAAAATTCCCCAGTTTGGGGTACGGGGAGGCACTGATTTGGAAAAATCCCTGGTGTTCTCCTTCCATGCACTGGACCCTTCCTACAGCTAAAACATGCCTGTCACACCTAGAGGATGGTACACCATTTGTTCGGAAAGAGTTTGGAAAAGGCACCTCATCTCCTCATTGTCTGGTGCTCGGGTTCACCCCTCCAGCATCTTTCCTAACAATCTCCTCACTTGGGGATATCAGCACCGTCAACATCCTGTTGCACACAGTTTGGAATTTGTCCAGAGGATGAAGCGGAAGGATGAGAAAAATTTAGAGACAAGTCTTAGTTGTTCGGACAGGAACATGCCACTCTAATTTCCAATCTGGAAGACAAATTCATCAAAGGCTAGAATTGCCCACGGAAAGAGAATAGGGCTAGAGGAAATCCCGCTCTTTTGTGTCCAGTTTCCAAAAACACAAGTTGAAAAATGGAACTCAGGGGCACTAAAATTCATGAAACTGCAGAGTTGAAAATATCTATCGTCGAAAAATGTCTTGAGGTAAGTCACAGAAAAGGAGTTGTAAGCAAGGCAGAGTGGCAGGAAACAGATTTGAAGAGGTAGAAAGGACTCCCCATTAAAACACAAGAAAAGGGGCTGAACATCGCCAATGATGCAGTTGGCCCAAAAGGGCGTATGCAATTTTTTCCGAATATATTCAAGTAAAAGCCATACACACTTTTTATCCAACCAAACAGGTGGGCACTGGAAATCAATACTACAAAATGTATCACTTCACATCAGTCAGAAGGGCCATCCACATAAAGTGTAAACACCAGAAATGCAGGACAGGGCGAGGAGAAAAGGGAGCCCTGTGAGGCTGATAGTGGAATTGTAATTTGCCTACGGCCACTATGGAGAAGTGTATTGTGTTTGCTAAAACATCTAAAAGATGAGCTACAGAGCATAGGGCACTTGCACTCATGGACGTATCTGCACTGTGATGAAAAGGTCATGGAGCATTGTGGTGACAAATTTCACAGAGCATTGTGATGATGAAGGCATTGACCATTGTGATGACACAGGTCATGAAGCCTTGTGATGACGGGACACACGGAGCATTGTGATGACTGGGGTCATGTAGCATTGTGATGACAGGGGCATGGAGCATTGGTCTGAAAAGTTTCATGGATAATTGTGTTGACAGTGGGCATGGCACATTGTGATGACAAGGGCATGGAGCATTGTGATGACAAGGTCATGGAGTATGGTGAAGACAGGTGTCAGGGAGCATTGTGATGGCATATTTCATGTACCATTGTGATGACAATGGCATGGAGCATTGTGATGCCAAGTGTTATCAGGATTGTGATGACAAAGGTAATGGAGCATTGTGATGACAAACGCTTGGATCATTGTGATGACAAGGGTCATGGAGCATTGTGAAGAGAAGGACATGGAGCATTGTGATGACAACGGCCATTGAGAATTTTGATGAAAATGTCGTGAAGCATTGTGATGACAAAGGCATGGGGCTTGCTATGACAGGGGTCAGGGGGCATTTCGATGACAAGTGCATGGAGAATTGTGATGACATGAGCATGTAACATTGTGATGAGAACTGTCATGGAGCATTGTGATGGCAAGGACGTGGAGAATTGTGATGACCAGGGCATGGAGCATTGTGATGGCAAGACCGTGGAGCGTTGTGATGAGAAGACCATGGATAATTCTGGTGACAAGCATCATGGAGCACTGTAATGACACGGGGCATGGAGCATTGTGATGATACGTCTCATGGAGCATTGTGATGACAGGGGTCATGGATCATTCTGATGACAAGGGTAATGGAGTATTGTGATGACAAGCTTGTGGAGTATTGTGATGACAAAGCATTTAACACTCTGATGGGAAGTGTCATGGAACATAGTGTTGCCAAGAACGTGGAGAATAATGATGACAGGGAACATGGAGCATTGTGACGACCAGGGCATGAAGCATTGTGATGGCAAGACCGTGGAGCATTGTGATGAGAAGACCATTGATAATTTTGAGGATGAGCGTCATGGAGCGCTATAATGACAAGGGGTGTGGATAATTGTGATGACAGTGGCCATGGAACATTGTGATGACAAGAGTCATGGAGCATTTTGATGACAAGCGTGTGGAGCATTGTGATGAGAAGACCACGGATAATTGTGAATGGCCAGCGTCATGGAGCACTGTAATGACACGTGGTATGGAGCATTGTGATGACAGTGCTCATGGAGCATTGTGATGACAAGTGTCATGGAGCATTCAGATGACAAGCTTGTGGAGTATTGTGATGACAATGGCATGGAGGATTGTGATGAAAAGGGCATGGAGCATTGTGATGAAAAATGCATGGAGCCTTTTCATGACAGGGTTCAAGGAGCATTCTGACGACAAGTGTCAGAGAGCATTGTGATGACAAGTGTATTGAGAATTGTGATGACAAATATCATGGAGCATTGTGACGACAAGGGCATGGAGTATTGTGATGACAGGCATCATGGAGCGTTGTGATGACAAGGTTTATGGAACATTGTGATCACATGGGTTTGGAGCATTGTGAAGACACAGGTCATGGATCACTGTGATTTCAAGGAGCATGGAGCATTGTGATGACAGGGGTCATGGAGCATTGTGATGTCAGGGGACATGGAACATTTTGATGAAAAGGGTCATGGAGCATTTTGGTGACAGGGGTTATGGAACATTGTGATGTCAGTGGTCATCGAACATTGTGATGATAAGTGCATGTAGCATTGTAATGACAAGGTTTATGGAGCATTGTGATGACAAGATTGTGGAGCACTGTGATGACAAGTGCATGGCAAATTGTGATGACATGTGTCAAGGAGCATTGTGCTGTCAAGCACATGGAGCATTGTAATGACAACGGTCATGGAGCATTGTGCTGAGAAAGGCATAGAGTATTGTGATGACAAGGGTCAAAGAGTATTGTGATGAAAAGTTCATGGAGCATTGTGGTTAAAAAGGTCACAGAGACTGTTGATGATGAGGGCATGGACCATTGTGATGACAAAGTTCATGAAGCATTGTGATGACTGGAGCCACGGAGCATTGTGATGACAGGGATCATGGAGGTTTGTGATATCAAGGGCATGGAGCATTGTGAAGAGCAGGTCATACAGTATTGTGAAGACAGTTGTCAGGGAGCATTGTGATGACATATGTCAGGGTCCATTGCGATGACAATGGCATGGAGCATTGTGATGCCAAATGTAATGGAGAATTGTTTTGACAAATATAATGGAGCATTGTGATGATTAGGGCATGGAGCATTATGATGACAAGGGCCATTGAAAATTTTCTTGACAAGGTCGAGAAGCATTGTGATGACAAGGTCCTTGAGCATTGTGATGACAAAACCATGAAGCCTTGTGATGACAAGTCTCATGGAGCATACTGATGAAAAGGGGCATGGAGCACTGTTATTAAAGGGGTCTTGGAACATGGTGATGACAAGGGCATGGAACATTGTGAGGCGAAAACCAAGGAGCATTCTGATGGCATGCGTCATTGAGCTTTGTGATGACAAGGGCATCGAGCATTGTGATTACATGGGTCTTGGAGCACTGTGATGAAAAGGGCATGGATCATTGTGCTGAAAAAGGCATGAGGCCTTGTCATGACAGGGTTCAAGGAGCATACAGACAACAAGTGTCAGGGAGCATTTTGATGACAAGTGTATTGAGCATTGTGATGACAATGGTCATGGAGCATTGTGATGAGAAGACCATTGATAATTGTGATGACACGAGTCATGGGGCATTGTGATGACAAGTGTTATGGTATATTGTGATCACAAGGGTTTGGAACATTGTTATGACAGAGGTCATGGAGCATTTTGATTTCATTGTGATGACAATAGCATGAAGCATTATGATGATGGGCATGGTGAATTGTGATCACAGGGTTCATGGATAATTGAGATGAAAAGGGGCATAGAGCATTGTGATTACAGGGTTCTTGGAGCCTTGTGATGAGAAGGGTCAATCAGCTTTGTGATGACAAGGCCATGGAACATCGTGAGGGCAGAGGTCATGGAGCATTGTTATTACTGGGGTAATGGAGCACTGTGATGGCAAGGGCATGGAGCATTGTGATGAGAAGGCCATGGAGCATTCTGATGACGTGTCATGGAGCTTTGTGAAGACATGGGCATGGAGCAATGTGATGAGAGCGTTCATGGAGCATTGTGATGACAATGACATGGAGCATTGTGATGCCAAGGGTCATGGATCTTTGTGATGACAAAGGTCATGGAGCACTTTGATGGCAAGGGCGTTGTGCATGGTGATGAGAAGGGCAGGGAGCATTCTGATGACAGGGTAATGGAGCAATTTGATGAAAACTGTCATGGAACATTTTGATAAGAGTTGTTATGGAACATTGTGATGTCAGGGGTCATCGAACATTGTGATGATAAGTGCATGTAGCATTGTGATGACAGGAGTCATGGAACATTGTGATGACAGGGGTGAGGGAGTATTGTGACAAATAGTGATGTAGCATAGTGATATCAGTGGTGAGAGAGCATTTTGATGGGAAGTGCATGGAGCATTGTGATGACAAATTTTAAGGAGCATTGTGATGAAAAGATTGTGGAGCACTGTGATGACAAGCGTATGGTGCATTGTGATGACATGTGTCATGGAGCATTGTGCTGACAAGCACATGGAGCATTGTGATGACAAATGTAAAAGAGCATTGTGAAGAAAAGTTCATGGAGCATTGTGGTTAAATAGGTCAGAGAGACTGTTGATGACAAGGGCATGGACCATTGTGATGACAAAGGTCATGAAGCATTGTGATGACTGGAGTCATGGAGCATGGTGATGACAGGGGTCATGGAGCATTGTGATAAAAAGGGCATGGAGAATTGTGATGACAAGGGCATGGAACATTGATCTAATAAGTTGCATGGATTATTGCGATGACAGTTGGAATGGCACATTGTGATGACAAGGGCATGGAGCAATGTGATGACCAGGTCATGCAGTATTGTGAAGACAGGTGTCAGGGAGCATTGTGATGACATATGTAATGGCCCAATGTGATGACAATGGCATGGAGCATTGTGATGCCAAGTGTCATGGAGGATTCTGATGACAAAGGTAATGGAGCATTTTGATGACAATGGCTTGGAGCATTGAGATGACAAGGGTCAGGGAGCATTGTGCTGACACGTGCGTGGAGAATTGTGATGACAAGTGTCAAGGAGCATTCTGATGACAAGGTTGTGGAGTATTTTGATGACAATGGCATGGAGCATTATTATGAAAACGGAATGGGGCATTATGATGAAAAAGGCATGGAGCATTTTCGTGACAGGGTTCAAGGAGCATTCTGATGCCAAGTCTCAGGGAGCATTGTGATGACAAGTGTATTGAGCATTGTGATGACAAAGGTCATGGAGCATTGTGATGACAAGTGTTATGGAACAATGTGATCACAAGGGTTTGGAGCATTTTGATGACAGTGGTCATGGATCATTTTGATTTCAAGGAGCATGGAGCATTGTGATGAAAAGGGCATGAAGCAATGTGATCCCAAGGTTCATGGAGGATTGTGATGACAATGGAAATGGAGTATTGTGATGACAAGCGCATAGAGCATTGTAATGACAAGGTCATGTAGCATTTTGCTGACAAAGGCATCGAACATTTTGATGACAGGTGTCATGGAGCACTGTGATGACAACCGTCACGGAATATTGTGAAAACAGGGGTCATGGAGCATTGGGATGACAAGGGCATGGATCATTGTGATGACAAGGGTCATGGAGGATTGGGCTGAAAATGTTCATGGAGTGTTGGGATGACAGGGGTCATGGAGCATTGTGATGACTAGGGAATGGAGCATTGTGATGACAAGAGTCCTGGATCATTATGTTGTCAGGTGTCATGGAGTGTTGTGATGACAGTGGTCATGGAGCATTGTGATGATATTGGCCATGGAGCATTGTGATGAGTAGGTCGTGGAGCATTTGGATGAAAATAATCATGGATTATTGTGATGACAGGGGTCATGGAGCATTGTGATGAGGAGGGAATGGAGCATGGTAATGACAAGGTCCTGGAGCATTGTGATGAGAAGACCATGGAGACTTGTGATGACAAGTCTCACGGAGCATTCTGATGAAAAGGGAAATGGAACATTGTGATTACAGTGGTCTTGGAGCATTGTGATGACTAGGGCATAGAGCATTGTGATGAGAAGGCCATGGAGCATTCTGATGACATGCATCATGGAGTTTTTTGATGACAAGGGAAAGGAGCATTGTGATTACAGGGGTCTTGGAATATTGTGATAAAAAGGGTATGAAGCATTGTGAGGCGAAGAACAAGGAGCATTCTGTTGGCATGCGTCACTGAGCTTTGTGATGACAAGTGTTACGGAATATTGTGATCACAAGGGTTTGGAGCATTGTTATGACAGAGGTCATGGAGCCTTTTCATTTCATTGTGATTACAATAGCACGAAGCATTATGATGATGGGCATGGTGCATTGTGATGACAGGGTTCATGGATCATTGAGATGAAAAAGGGCATAGAGCTTTGTGATTACAGGGTTCTTAGAGCATTGTGATGAGAAGGGTCATGGAGCTTTGTGATGACAAGGCCATGGAACATCGTGATGGCAGGGGCCATGGAGCATTTTTATGTCTTGGGTAATGGAGCATTGTGATGGCAAGGGCATGGAGCATTGTGATGAGAAGGTCATGGAGCATTCTGATGACATGTGTCATGGAGCTTTGTGAAGACATGGGCATGGAGCAATGTGATGAGAGCGTTCATGGAGCATTGTGATGACAATGACATGGAGCATTGTGATCCCAAGGGTCATGGATCTTTGTGATGACAAAGGTCATGGAGCATTTTGATGGCAAGGGCATTGTGCATTGTGATGAGAAGGGCAGGGAGGATTCTGATGACAGGGTCATGGAGCAATTTGATGAAAAGTTTCATGGATTATTTTGATGACAGGTGTTATGGAACATTGTGATGTCAGGGGTCATCGAACATTGTGATGATAAGTGCATGTAGCATTGTGATGACAGGAGTCATGGAACATTGTGATGACAGAGGTGAGGGAGTATTGTGACAAATAGTGATGTAGCATTGTGATATCAGTGGTGAGAGAGCATTTTGATGACAAGTGCATGGAGCATTGTGATGACCAATTTTAAGGAGCATTGTGATGAAAAGATTGTGGAGCACTGTGATGACAAGCGTATGGTGCATTGTGATGACATGTGTCATGGAGCATTGTGCTGACAAGCACATGGAGCATTGTGATGACAAATGTCAAAGAGCATTGTGAAGAAAAGTTCATGGAGCATTGTGGTTAAATAGGTCACAGAGACTGTTGATGTCGAGGGCATGGACCATTGTGATGACAAAGGTCATGAAGCATTGTGATGACTGGAGTCACGGAGCATGGTGATGACAGGGGTCATGGAGCATTGTGATAACAAGGGCATGGAGCATTGTGATGACAAGGGCATGGAACATAGGTCTAATAATTTGCATGGATTATTGCGATGACAGTTGGAATGGCACATTGTGATGACAAGGGCATGGAGCATTGTGATGACCAGGTCATGCAGTATTGTGAAGAGAGGTGTCAGGGAGCATTCTGATGACATATGTAATGGCCCTTTGTGATGACAATGGCATGGAGCATTGTGATGCCAAGTGTCATGGCGGATTCTGATGACAAAAGTAATGGAGCATTTTGATGACAATGGCTTGGAGCATTGTGATGACAATGGTCAGGGAGCATTGTGCTGACAAGTGCATGGATAATTGTGATGACAAGGGTCATGGAGCATTCTGATGACAAGCTTGTGGAGTATTTTGATGACAATGACATGGAGCATTTTGATGAAATTGGCATGGGGCATTGTGATGAAAAAGGCATGGAGCCATTTCCTGACAGGGTTCAAGGAGCATTCTGATGACAAGTGTCAGGGAGCATTGTGATGACAAGTGTATTGAGCATTGTGATGACAAAGGTCATGGAGCATTGTGATGAAAAGGGCATGGAGTATTGTGATGACTGGCATCATGGAGCGTTGTGATGACAAGTGTTATGGAACAATGTGATCACAAGGGTTTGGAGCATTGTGATGACAGAGGTCATGGATCATTTTGATTTCCAGGAGCATGGAGCATTGTGATGACAATGGCATGAAGCAATGTGATCCCAAGGTTCATGGAGGATTGTGATGACAATGGAAATGGAGTATTGAGATGACAAGCGCAAAGAGCATTATAATGACAAGGTCATGTAGCATTTTGCTGACAAAGGCATGGAGCATTGTGATGACATGTGTCATGGAGCACTGTGATGACAATCGTCATGGAGCATTGTGAATACAGGTGTCATGGCGCATTGGGATGACAAGGGCATGGGTCATTGGGATGACAAGTGTCATGGAGCACTTGGCTGAAAATGTTCATGGAGTATTGTGATGACACGGGTCATGGAGCATTGTGATGACTAGGGAATGGAACATTGTGATGACAAGAGTCCCGGATCATTGTGTTGTCAGTTGTCATGGAGTGTTGTGATGACAGTGGTCATGGAGCATTGTGATGACAAGGGAATGGAGCATGGGGATGACAGGGTCCTGGAGCACTGTTATGAGAAGACCATGAAGAGTTGTGATGACAAGTCTCATGGAGCATTCTGATGAAAAGGGGCCAGGAGCATTGTGATTTCAGGGGTCTTGGAGCATTGTGATGACTAGGGCATGGAGCATTGTGATGAGAATGCCATGGATCTTTCTGATGACATGCGTCATGGAGTTTTTTGATGACAAGGGCATGGAGCATTGTGATTACAGGGGTCTTGGAACATTGTAATGACAAGGGCATGGAGTATTGTGAGGAGAAGAACAAGGAGCATTATGATGGCATGCGTCATTGAGCTTTGTGATGACAATGACATGGAGCACTGAGATTACATGGGTCTTGGAGCATTGTGATGAAAAGGGCATGGATCATTGTGATGAAAAAGGCATGGAGCCTTGTCATGACAGGGTTCAAGGAACATACAGACAACAAGTGTCAGGGAGCATTTTGATGACAAGTGTATTGAGCATTGTGATGACAAGGGTCATGGAGCATTCTGATGACAAGCTTGTGGAGTATTTTGATGACAATGGCATGGAGCATTGTGATGAAAATTGCATGGGGCTTTGTGATGAAAAAGACATGGAGCCTTTCTGTGACAGGGTTCAAGGAGCATTCTGATGACAAGTGTCAGGGAGCATTGTGATGACAAGTGTATTGAGAATTGTGATGACAAAGTTCATGGAGCATTGTGATGAAAAGGGCATGGAGTATTGTGATGACAGGCATCATGGAGCGTTGTGATGACAAGTGTTATGGAACATTGTGATCACAAGGGTTTGAAGCATTGTGATGACAGCGGTCATGGATCATTTTGATTTCAAGGAGCATGGAGCATTGTGATGACAAGGGCATGAAGAAAAGTGATCCCAAAGTTCATAGAGGATTGTGATGATAATGATAATGCAGTATTGTGATGACAAGCGCATAGAGCATTGTAATGACAAGGTCATGTATCATTTTGCTGATAAAGACATGGAGCATTGTGAAAACAGGTGTCATGGAGCACTGTGATGACAATCGTCACGGAGCAATGTGAATACAGGGGTCATGG
>NW_028293724.1:0-18000 GCF_964341445.2 Mesoplodon mirus | reverse complement strand
ATTGGACTTGTGTTCAGCTCACAAATAACGAGTTAAAAAATGGAGCGTCGGGACACAACAATTAACAAACTGGCAGAGTAATAAAGGGCAACTATCGTCCAAAAATCTGTTGAGAGAAGTCAACCAGGTGGACTTGAATGTGAGGCAGAATAGCAGGAAACAGATTTCAAGAGCCACGTTGGAATCGCCTTTAAAGCACAGGAAGATGGGCAGAACTTCGACAATGATGCACCTGGCCACAAATGGCGTATGTGTTTTCTCCTGAATATATTCAGGAGAAAACGCATACGCCATTTCTGGCCAAGCAAGCAAGCGGGCAATGCAAATCTGCACTGAAAAGAAGCATCACTTCCCACCAGTCAAAAGGGACATCCACAAAATGGGTAAAAACCAGAGGCTAGACAGGCCCTGGAGAACAGGGAGCCTTGTTATGCTGATGGGCGGGATGTAAATTGCCAACTGCCTCACTGGAGGAGTGCACTGTGTTCCCTAAAACAAGTAAACAAGAAAGCTACAGAGCCAAGGGCACTTCCAGTCTAGGGAATATACCTTGGGAAAACTGAAAATCAATAAGACAGAGCCACCCTCAAATTTAGGGCTGCACTGCTTACAAGAACCTCAACTTGGGTACACATTAAATATTGCAGGAAATATAAAAATGGTTCAAAAAATTGTGGTACTTACATACGATGGAATATCCCTCAGCCATGAAATCAATGTCATAAGACCAGTAGCAGCTAAATGAGTGGATTCAGGTACGATGATTCTAAGTGAAATAAGTCACACAGAAAAAGAAACTTATCATAAGATATCACTTATGAAGATCCTGTAAACATGGCTACACATGAACTGAGTTAGGAAAGAGAACAGAGTCTCACATTTAGAAAACACTCTTATGCCTGCTTAAGGGGGAAGGAGAGGTGGGGTGATGCATAAAACCAGAGTTTGATATAAGCACATGTACCATTCAAAAACCAACTATGGAATAGACAAGACTTACTCCTTCCTCAGTGAAAGGGATTCAAAACCCCATATTTCCCACAGAGGAATATATTGGATTAGTTAGAATCTTAAAACCTATGTATTGATATGTCTCCATAAGGGAATCAAGTGTGTCTAGACTGGCATAAACATGGCAGCGAGAATCATCTCAAACCCACTAAAAAAGGGAATTTCAAAAACAAAACAACAAAACAGGGAAATTCTTTACAATTCCTTCAGGGTCTCTGATGAAACCTGGAATGACCCTATCTACAATGACAGCTGGATGTGGCATAAGGCTGGACACCTGGGACTGAGAGGATTGGTGAGATTGGGTGAGTAAATGCAGACCCTATAAAGCAATAATGCATGGCAACCATTCCATGGGTCCCAACTCTCCAGGTTGAAGAGTATATTACTACAGCTATAAAATGTACGGGAAACCTAGAGACTGGACACACTGTGAATACGAAAGGTCTCTAAAACTCAATGAATAGTCCCTCTCCTGTTGCTCAGGTTTGACTTTCCAACTGCTTTACTATCAATCTCCCAGCTTGGAGAGACTGCACCTTTAACCTCCTGTTTCACACAGGTTGTCAATTTGGCACAGGATGAAAGGGAAGAGGGAGAACCAATGAGAGAGTAGCTGTTAGGCATTTGGACGGGCACAAGTCACTCTTATTTCCCAGGAGGAAGAAGAATTAACCAAATTCTATGCCACCCACCACGAACGAGTACAGATCCTGAACCAAAATATTGGACTTGCGTTCAGCTCACAATAAACGAGTTAAATTATGGAGCTCAGGGGCACAGCAATTCACAAACTGGTAGAGTAATAAAGGACAACTATCGTACAAAAATCTGTTGAGGGAAGGCAACGAGGCGGAATTGAAAGCGAGGCAGAATAGAAGGAAACAGATTTCAACAGATACGTTGGAATCGCTTTTAAAGCACAGGAAGAGGGGCACAACTTCGAAAATGATGCACTTGGACAAAAAGGGCGTATGCGTTTTCTCCTGAGTATATTCAGGAGAAAACGCATACGCCCTTTTTGGCCAAGCAAGCAAGCGGGCAATGCAAATCTGCACTACAAAGAAGTATCACTTCCCACAGGTCAAAATGGATATCCACAAAATGGGTAAAAAGCAGAAAGGCAAGACAGGGCCTGGAGAACAGGGAGCCTTGTTATGCTGATGGGCGGGATGTAAATTGCCAATTGCTTCTCTGGAGGAGTGCATTTTGTTCCCTAAAACAAGTAAACAACAGAGCTACAGAGACAATGGCACTTCCAGTCTAGGGTATATACCTTGGGAAAACTGAAAATCAGTAAGACAGAGCCACCCCAAAATTTAGGGCTGCACTGCTTACAAGAACCTCAACTAGGCTACACCTTAAATATCCCAGGAAAGACAAATTTTTTTCAAGAGATTGTGGTAATTACATACGATGGAATATTTCTCTGCCATGGAATCAATGTCATCAGGCCAGTAGCAGCAAATTTAGTGGATTCAGTTACGAGGATTCTAAGTGAAATTAGTCACAGAGTAAAATAAACTTATCATAAGATATCACTTATGAAGGTCATGTAAACATGGCTACACATGATCTGAGTTAGTAAAGAGAAGAGAGTCTCACATTTAGAAAACACTCTTACACCTGCTTAAGGGGTAAGGAGAGGTGGGGTGTTGCATAAAACCAGAGTTTGATATTAGTAAAGGCTCCATTCCAGAAACCAAATACAGAATAGAAAAGATCTACACCTTCCTCACTGAAAAGGAATAAACACCCTATACTTCACTCAGAGGAATATATCTGACTAGTAAGAATCTTCAAACGTATGTATTGATATGTCTCCATCAGGGAATCAAGTGTGTCTAGACTGGCATAAACACGGCAGTGAGAATCAGCTCAAACCCACTATAAAAAGGAATTTCAATAACAAAACAACAAAACAGGGAAATTCTTTACAATTCCTTCAGGGTCTCTGATGAAACGTGGAATGAACATATCTACAACTACAGCTTGATGTGGCATAAGGCTGGACACTTGGGACTAAGAGGATTGGTGAGACTGGGTGAGCAAACACAGACCGTTTAAAGAAATAATGCATGGCCTCCATTCCATGGTTCCAAACTCTCCAGGTTGAAGGGAATATTACTACAGCTATAACATGTACGGGAAAACTAGAGAATGGACACACTGTGTATACGAAAGTTTTCTAAAACTCAAGTAGTTTTCCCTCTCCTGGTGCTCCAGTTTGACTTTCCAACTGCTTTACTATCAATCTCCCAACTTGGAGAGACAGCCCCTTTAATCTCCTGGATAACACAGGTTGCCAATTTGGCAGAGGATGAAAGGGAACAGGGAGAACCAATGAGAGAATAGCTGTTAGGCATTTGGACGGGCACATGTCACTCTAATTGCCTGGCAGAAAGAAGAATTAACCAAAGACTCATCCCCCTGCCGGGAACCAGGATAGTTCTTGAACCGAAAATTTGGACCTGCGGTCAGCTCACAAAAAAACGATTTGATAAATGGAGCTCAGGGGCACAGCAATTCACAAACTGGCAGTGTAATAAAGGACAACTATCGTCCAAAAATCTTGTGAAGGAAGACAACGAGGCGGACTTGAAAGCGAGGCAGAATAGCAGGAAAAATATTTCAATGGGTACTTTGGAATCACCTGTAAAGCACAGGAAGAGGGGCACAACTACGACAATGATGCACTTGGCCAAAAATAGTGTATGTGTTTTCTCCTGAATATATTCAGGAGAAAACACATACGCCCTTTTTGGCCAAGCCAGCAAGCAGGCAATGCAAATCTGCAGTACAAAGAAGTATCACTTCCCACCAGTCAATAGGGACATCCACAAAATGTGTAAAAACCAGAAAGGCAAGAGAGGACCTGAAGAACAGGGAGCCTTGTTATGCTAATGGGTGGAATATAAGTTGCCAACTGCCTCTCTGGAGGAGTGCATTGTGTTCCCTAAAACAAGAAAACAACAGAGCTACAGAGCCAAGGGCACTTCCAGTCTAGGGAATATACCTTGGGAAAACTGAAAATCAATAAGACAGAGCCACCCCAAAATTTAGGGATGCACTGCTTACAAGAACCTCAACTTGGGTACACCTTAAGTATCCCAGGAAAGATAAAAATTGTTCAAAAAATTGTGGTACATACGTAGGATGGAATATCCCTCAGCCATGAAATCAATGTCATAAGACAAGTAGCAGCAAAATGAGTGGATTCAGGTACGATGATTCTAAGTGAAATA
The DNA here is from genome assembly GCF_964341445.2 of Mesoplodon mirus. Taxonomy (NCBI): domain Eukaryota; kingdom Metazoa; phylum Chordata; class Mammalia; order Artiodactyla; family Ziphiidae; genus Mesoplodon; species Mesoplodon mirus. Next base: position 13,744 of record NW_028293724.1, on the reverse strand, counting down.
AGTCACACAGAAAAAGAAACTTATCATAAGATATCACTTATGAAGATCCTGTAAACATGGCTACACATTAACTGAGTTAGGAAAGAAAACAGAGTCCCACATTTAGAAAACACTCTTATGCCTGCTTAAGGGGGAAGGAGAGGTGGGGTGATGCATAAAACCAGAGTTTGATATAAGCACAGGTACCGTTCCAAAAACCAACTATGAAATAGACAAGACCTCCACCTTCCTCAGTGAAAGGGACTCAAAACCCCATATTTCCCGCAGAGGAATATATCTGACTAGTAAGAATCTTAAAACCTATGTATTGATATGTCTCCTTAAGAGAATCAAGTGTGTCTAGACGGGCATAATCATGGCAGCGAGAATCAGCTCAAACCCACTATAAAAAGGAATTTCAAAAAGAAAACATAAAAACAGGGAAATTCTTTACCATTCCTTTAGGGTCTCTGATGAAACCTGGAATGACCCTATCTACAATGACAGCTGGATGTGGCAAAAGGCTGGACACATGGGACTGAGAGGATTGGTGAGATTGGGTGAGCAAATGCAGACCCTTTAAAGCAATAATGCATGGGACCCATTCCATGGGTCCCAACTCTCCAGGTTGAAGGGATTATTACTACAGCTATAACATGTATGGGAAACCTAGAGAATGGACACACTGTAAATACGAAAGATCTCTAAAACTCAACGAATACTCCACCTCCTGGTGCTCGGGTTTGACTTTCCAACTGCTTTACTATCAATCTCCGAACCTAGAGAGACAGCACCTTTAACCTCCTGTTTCGCACAGGTTGCCAATTTGGCAGAGGATGAATGGGAAGTGGGAGAACCAATGAGAGAGTAGCTGTTAGGCATTTGGACGGGCATATGTCACTCTTATTTCCCTGGAGGAAGAAGAATTAACCAAAGTCTCAGCCACCCACCAAAAACCAGTATAGGTCCTGAACCAAAATATTTGACTTGCATTCAGCTTACAAATAAACAAGTTAAATAATGTGGCTCAGGGGCACAGCAATTCACAAGAAGGCAGAGTAATAAAGGGCAACTATCGTCCAAAAATTTGTTGAGGGGAGGCAACGAGGCGGACTTGAAAGCGAGGCAGAATAGCAGGAAACAGATTAAAGAGGTACGTTGGAATCGCCTTTAAAGCACAGGAAGAGGGGCACAACTTCGACAATGATGCACTTTGCCAAAAAGGGCTTATGCGTTTTCTCCTGAATATATTCAGGAGAAAACGCATACGCCCTTTTTGGCCAAGCAAGCAAGTGGGCAATGCAAGTCTGCACTACAAAGAAGTATCACTTCCCACCGGTCAAAAGGGACATACACAAAATGGGTAAAAACCAGAAAGGCAAGACAGGCCCTGGAGAACAGGGAGCCTTGTTATGTTGATAGGCGGGATGTAAATTGCCAACTGCCTCTCTGGAGGAGTGCATTGTGTTCCCAAAAACAAGTAAACAACAGAGCTACAGAGCCAAGGGAACTTTCAGTGTAGGGAATATACCTTGGGAAAACTGAAAATCAATAAGACAGAGCCACCCCAAAATTTAGGGCTACACTGTTCACAAGAACCTCAACTTGGATACACCTTAATTATCCAAGGAAATATAAATATGGTTCAAAAAATTGTGTTACTTACGTACGATGGAATATCCCTCAGCCATGAAATCAATGTCATAAACCAGTAGCAGCAAAATGAGTGGATTCAGGTACGATGATTCTAAGTGAAATAAGTCATACAGAAAAGGAAACTTATCATAATATATCACTTATAAAGATCCTGTAAACATGGCTACACATGAACTGAGTTAGGAAAGAGAAAAGAGTCTCACATTTAGAAAACACACTTATGCCTGCTTAAGGGGGAAGGAGAGGTGGGGGGATGCATAAAACCAGAAATTGATTTAAGCACAGGTACCGTTCGAAAAACCAACTATGGAATAGACACGACCTACAACTTCCTCAGTGAAAGGGACTCAAAACCCCATATTTCCCGCAGAGGAATATATCTGACTAGTAAGAATCTTAAATCCTATGTATTGATATGTCTCAGTAAGGGAATCAAGTGTGTCTAGACTGGCATAAACATGGCAGTGAGAATTAGCTCAAACCCACTATAAAAAGGAATTTGAAAAACAAAAAATAATGGGAAATTCTTTACAATAGCTTCAGGATTTCTTATGAAACCTGGAATGACCCTATCTACAATGACAGCTGTATTTGGCATAAGGCTGGACACATGGGACTGAGAGGATTGGTGAGATTGGGTGAGCATATGCAGACCCTTTAAAGCAAAAATGCATGGCACCCATTCCATGGGTCCCATGTCTCCAGGTTGAAGGGAATATTTCTACAGCTATAAAATGTACGGGAAACCTTGAGAAAGGACACACTGTGAATACAAAAGGTCTCTAAAACTCAAAGAATAGTCCCTCTCCTGGTGCTCCGGTTTGACTTTCCAACTGCTTTACTATCAATCTCCCAAATTGGAGAGACAGCACCTTTAACATCCTGGTTCGCACCGGTTGCCAATTTGACAGAGGAGGAAAGGGAAGAGGGAGAACAAATGACAGAGTAGCTGTTAGGCATTTGGACGGGCACATGTCACTCTTATATCCCGGGAGGAAGAAGAATTAACCAAAGTCTCAGCCACCCACCGAGAACCAGTATAGGTCTTGAACCAAAATTTTGGACTTGCGTTCAGCTCCCAAAAAACAAGTTAAAAAATGGAGCTCAGGGGCACAGCAATTCACAAACTGGCAGAGTAAAAAAGGACAACTATCGTCCAAAAATCTGTTGAGGGAAGGAAACCTGGCGGACTTGAATGCGAGGCAGAATAGCAGGAAACAGATTTCACGAGGTACGTAGGAATCACCTTTAAAGCACAGGAAGAAGGGCACAACATCGACAATGATGCACTTGGCCAAAAAGTGCGTAAGCGTTTTCTCCTGAATATATTCAGGAGAAAACACATACAGCCGTTTTGGCCAAGCAAGCAAGGGGGCAATGCAAATCTGCACTACAAAGAAGTATCACTTCCCACCGGTCAAAAGGGATATCCACAAATTGGGTAAAAACCAGAAAGGAAAGACTGACCCTGGAGAACAGGGAGCCTTGTATGCTGATGGGCGGGATATAAATTGCCAACTGCCTCACTGGAGGAGTGCACTGTGTTCCCTAAAACAAGTAAACAACAGAGCTACAGAGCCAAGGGCACTTCCAGTCTGGGGAAAATACCTTGGGAAAACTGAAAATCAATAAGACAGAGCCACCCCAAAATTTAGGGCTGCACTGCTAACAAGAACCTCAACTACGGTACACCTTAAATATACCAGGAAATATAAAAATGATTCAAAATTGTTGTACTTTCATAGGATGGAATATCCCTCAGTCATGAAATCAATAACATAAGACCAGTAGCAGCAAAATGAGTGGATTTAGGTACGATGATTCTAAGTGAAATAAGTCACACAGAAAAAGAAACGTATCATAAGATATCACTTATGAAGATCCTGTAAACATGGCTTCACATGAACTGAGTTAGGAAAGAGAACAAAGTCTCACATTTAGAAAACACTCGTATGCCTGCTTAAGGGTGAAGGAGAGGTGGGGGGATTCATAAAACCAGAGTTTGATATAAGCACAGGTACCGTTCCAAAAACCAACTATGGAATAGACAAGATCTACATCTTCCTCAGTGAAAGGGACTCAAAACTCCATATTTCCCGCAGAAGAATATATCTGACTAGTAAGAATCTTAAAACCTATGTATTGATATGTCTCCGTAAGAGAATCAAGAGTTTCTAGACTGGCATAATCATGGCAGCGAGAATCAGCTCAAAACGACTATAAAAAGGAATTTCAGAAACAAAATAAAGAAACAGGGAAATTCTTTACAGTTCCTTCAAGTTCTCCTTTGAAACCTGGAATGACCCTATCTAAAATGACAGCTGGATGTGGCATAAAGCTGGACACATGGGACTGAGAGGCTTCGTGAGATTGGGTGAGCAAATACAGACCCTTTAATGCAATAATGCATGGCACCCATTCCATGGGTCCCAACTCTCAAGGTTGAAGGGAATATTACTACAGCTATAACATGTATGGGAAACCTAGAGAATGGACATACTGTGAATATGAAAGGTTTCTAAACCTCAACGAATAGTGCCTCTCCTGGTGCTCCAGTTTGACTTTGCAACTGCTTTACTATCAATCTCCCAACTTGGAGAGACAGCAACTTTAAACTCCTGGTGCGCTTAGCTTGCCAATTTGGCAAAGGATGAAAGAGAAGAGGGAGAACCAATGACAGAGTAGCTGTTAGGCATTTGGACGGGCAACTTTCACTCTTATTTCCTGGGAGGAAGAAGAATTAAGCAATGTCTCAGCCACCCACCGGGAACCAGTATAGGTCCTGAAGCAAAATATTGGACTAGCGTTCAGCTCACAAAAAAGGAGTAAAAAAATGGAGCTATGGGGCAGAGCAATTCACAAACTGGCAGAGTAATAAAGGCCAACTATCATCCAAAAATGGGTTGAGGGAAGGAAACGAGGCGGACTTGAAACTGAGGCAGAATAGCAGAAACACAGATTTCAAGACATTGTTGGAATTGCCTTTAAAGCACAGGAAGAGGGGCACAACATCGACAATGATGCACTTGGCCAAAAAGGGCGTATGCATTTTCTCCTGAGTATATTCAGGAGAAAAGGCATACGCCCTTTTGGGCCAAGCAAGCAAGTGGGCAATACAAGACTTAACTACAAACAAGTACCACTTCCAACCGGTCAAAAGGGACATCCACAAAATGGGTAAAATTCAGAAAGGCAAGACAGGCCCTGGAGAACAGGGAGCCTTGTTATGCTGATGGCCGGGATGTAAATTGCCAACTGCCTCTCTGCAGGAGTGCACTGTGTTCCCTAAAACAAGTAAACAACACAGCTACAGAGCCAAGGACACTTCCAGTCCAGTGAATATACTTTGGGAAAACTGAAAATCAATATGACAGTGCCACCCCCAAATTTAGGGCTGCACTGCTTATAACAACCTCAACTTGGGTACATCTTAAATATCCCAGGAAATATAAAAATGGTTCAAAAAATTGTGGTACTTGCGTACGATGGAATATCCCTCAGACATGAAATCAATGTCTTAATTCCAATAGCAGCAAAATGAGTGGATTCAGGTACGATGATTCTAAGTGAAATAAGTCACACAGAAAAACAAACTTATCATAAGATATCACTTATGAAGGTCCTGTAAACATGGATACACATGAACTGAGTTAGGAAAGAGAACAGAGTCTCACATTTAGAAAACACTCTTATGCCTGCTTAAGGGGGAAGGAGAGGTGCCGTGATGCATTAAACCAGAGTTTGATATAAGCACTGGTACCGTTCCAAAAACCAACTATGGAATAGACAAGACCTACACCTTCCTCAGTGAAAGGGACTCAAAACCCCATATTTCCCGCAGAGGAATATATCTGACTCATAAGATCTTAAAAATTATGTATTGATATGTCTCCATAAGGGAATTATATGTGTCTAGACTGGCATAAACATGGCAGCGAGAATCAGCTCAAACCCACTATAAAACGGAATTTCAAAAACAAAACAAAAAAACAGCGAAATTCTTTACACTTCCTTCAGGCTCTCTGATGAACCTTGGAATGACCCTATCTACAATGACAGCTAGAGGTGGCATAAGGCTGGACATATTGGAATGAGAGGATTGGTGAGATTGGGTGAGCAAATGCAGACCCTGTAAAGCAATAATGCATGCCACCCATTCCATGGGTCCCAACTCTCCAGGTTGAAGGGAATATTACTACAGCTATAACATGTACGGGAAACCTAGAGAATGGACACACTGTGAATACGAAAGGTCTCTAAAACGCAAAGTATACTCCCCCTCCTGGTGCTCCGGTTTGAATTTCCAACTGCTTTACTATCAATCTCCCAACCTAGAGAGACAGCATCTTTAACCTCCTGTTTCGCACAGCTTTCCAATTTGGCAGAGGATGAATGGGAATAGGGAGAACTAATGAGAGAGTAGCTGTTAGGCATTTGGACGAGCATATGTCACTCTTATTTCCCGGGAGGAAGAAGAATTAACCCAAGTGTCAGCCACCCAACGAAAACCAGTATAGGTCCTGAACCAAAATATTGGACTTGCGTTCAGCTCACAAAAAAACGATGTAAATAATGTAGCTCAGGGGCAGAACAATTCACAAAATGGCAGAGTAATAAAGGGCAACTATCGTCCAACAATCTGTTGAGGGGAGGCAACGAGGCGGACTTGAAAGCGAGGCAGAATAGCAGGAAACAGATTTCAAGAGGTACGTTGGAATCGCCTTTAAAGCACAGGAAGAGGGGCAAAACTTCGACAATGATGCACTTGGCCAAAAAGGGCGTATGAGTTTTCGCCTGAATATATTCAGGGGAAAACGCTTACACCCTTTTTCGCCAAGCAAGCAAGTGGGCAATGCAAGTCTGCACTACATAGTAGTATCACTTCCCACCGGTCAAAAGGGACATGCACAAAATGGGTAAAAACCAGAAAGGCAAGACAGGCCCTGGAGAACAGGGAGCCTTCTTATGCTGATGGGCGGGATGTAAATTGCCAACTGCCTCTATGGAGGATTGCATTGTGTTCCCTAAAACAAGTAAACAACAGAGCTACAGAGCCAAGGGCACTTCCAGTCTAGGGAATATACCTTGGGAAAACTGAAAATCAATAAGACAAAGCCAACCCAAAATTTAGGGCTACACTGCTTACAAGAACCTCAACTTGGGTACACCTTAAATATCCCAGGAAATATAAAAATGGTTCAAAAAATTGTGGTACTTACATACAAAGGAATATCCCTAAGCCATGAAATCAATGTCATAAGAATAGTAGCAGCAAAATGAGTAGATTCAGGCATGATGATTCTAAGTGAAATAAGTCACACAGAAAAAGAAACATCATAAGATATTACTTATGAAGATCCTGTAAACATGGCTACATATGAACTGAGTTAGGAAAGAGAACAGAGTCTCACATTTAGAAAACACTCTTATGCCTGCTTAAGGGGTAAGGAGAGGTGGGGTGTTGCATAAAACCATTGTTTGATATAAGCACAGGTACCGTTCCAAAAACCAAGTATGGAATAGACAAGACCTACACCTTCCTCAGTGAAAGGGACTCAACACCCCATATTTCCCGCAGAGGCATATATCTGACTAGTAAGAATCTTAAAACCTATGAATTGATATGTCTCCATAAGGGAATCAAGTGTGTCTAGACTGACATAAACATGGCAGTGAGAATCAGCTCAAACCCACAATAAAAAGGAATTTGAAAAACAAAAAAACAGGGAAATTCTTTACAATTCCTTCAGGGTCTCTGATGAAACCTGGAATGACCCTATCTACAATGACAGCTGGATGTGGCATAAGGCTGGACACATGGGACTGAGAGGATTGGTGAGATTGAGTGAGCAAATGCAGACCCTTTAAAGCAATAATGCATGGCACCCATTCCATGGGTCCCAACTCTCCAGGTTGAAGGGAATATTACTACAGCTATAACATGTATGGGAAACCTAGAGAATGGGCACACTGTAAATACGAAAGATCTCTAAAACTAAACGAATACTCCACCTCCTGGTGCTCCTGTTTGACTTTCCAACAGCTTTACTATTAATCTCCGAACATAGACAGACAGCACTTTTAACCTCCTGTTTCGCAGATGTTGCCAATTTGGCAGAGGATGAATGGGAAGTGGGCGAACCAATGAGAGAGTAGCTGTTAGGCATTTGGACGGGCATATGTCACTCTTATTTCCCTGGAGGAAGAAGAATTAACCAAAGTCTCAGCCACCCACCAAAAACCAGTATAGGTCCTGAACCAAAATATTGGACTTGCATTCAGCTTACAAATAAACGAGTTAAATAATGTAGCTCAGGGGAACAGCAATTCACAAAAAGGCAGAGTAATAAAGGGCGACTATCGTCCAACAATTTGTTGAGGGGAGGCAACGAGGCGGACTTGAAAGTGAGGCAGAATAGCAGGAAACAGATTAAAGAGGTACGTTGGAATCGCCTTTAAAGCACAGGAAGAGGGGCACAACTTCGACAATGATGCACTTTGCCAAAAAGGGCGTATGTGTTTTCTCCTGAATATATTCAGGAGAAAACGCATACGCCCTTTTTGGCCAAGCAAGCAAGTGGGCAATGCAAGTCTGCACTACAAAGAAGTATCACTTCCCACCGGTCAAAAGGTACATACACAAAATGGGTAAAAACCAGAAAGGCAAGACAGGCCTTGGAGAACAGGGAGCCTTGTTATGTTGATAGGCGGGATGTAAATTGCCAACTGCCTCTCTGGAGGAGTGCATTGTGTTCCCAAAAACAAGTAAACAACAGAGCTACAGAGCCAAGGGCACTTTCAGTGTAGGGAATATACCTTGGGAAAACTGAAAATCAATAATACAGAGCCACCCCAAAATTTAGGGCTACACTGTTCACAAGAACCTCAACTTGGGTACACCTTAAATATCCCAGGAAATAAAAATATGGTTCAAAAAATTGTGGTACTTACGTACGATGGAATATCCCTCAGCCATGAAATCAATGTCATAAGACCAGTAGCAGCAAAATGAGTGGATTCAGGTACGATGATTCTAAGTGAAATAAGTCACACAGAAAAAGAAACTTATCATAAGATATCACTTATGAAGATCCTGTAAACATGGCCTCACATGAACTGAGTTAGGAAAGAGAACAGAGTCTCACATTTAGAAAACACTCTTATGCCTGCTTAAGGGGGAAGGAGAGGTGGGGGGATTCATAAAACCAGAGTTTGATATAAGCACAGGTACCATTCCAAAAACCAACTATGGAATAGACAAGATCTACATCTTCCTCAGTGAAAGGGACTCAAAACCCCATATTTCCCGCAGAGGAATATATCTGACTAGTAAGAATCTAAAAACCTATGTATTGATAGGTCTCCGTAAGAGAATCAAGTGTTTCTAGACTGGCATAATCATGGCAGCGAGAATCAACTCAAAACCACTATAAAAAGGAATTTCAAAAACAAAACAAAAAAACAGGGAAATTCTTTACATTTCCTTCAGGGTCTCTGATGAAACGTGGAATGACCCTGTCTACAATGACAGCTGGATGTGGCATAATGCTGGACACAGGGGATGAGAGGATTGGTGAGATTCGGTGAGCAAATGCAGCCCCTTTAAAACAATAATGAATGTCACCCATTCTATGGGTCCCAACTATCGAGGTTGAAGGGAATATTACTACAGCTATAACATGTATGTGAAACTTAGAGAATGGACACATTGTGAATACGAAAGGTCTCTAAAACTCAACGAATAGTCCCTCTCCTGGTGCTCTGGTTTGACATTCCAACTGCTTTACTATCAATCTCCCAACTTGGAGAGACAGCCCCTTTAACCTCGTGGTTCGCACAGGTTGCCAATTTGGCAGAGGATGAAAGGGAAGAGGGAGAACCAATGAGAGAGTAGCTGTTAGGCATTTGGACGGGCACATGTCACTCTTATTTCCCGGGTGGAAAAAGAATTAACCAAAGTCTCAGCCACCCAATTGGAACCAGTATAGTTCCTGAATCAAAATATTGGACGTGCCTTCAGCTCACAAAATACGAGTTAAAAAATGGAGCTCAGGGGCACAGAAATTCACAAAATGGCAGAGTAATAAAGGACAACTATCATCGCAAAATCTGTTGAGGGAAGGCAACGAGCCGGACTTGAAAGCGAGACAGAATAGCAGGAAACCGATTACAAGAGGAAATTTGGAATCGGCTTTAAAGGACAGGAAGAGGGGCAAAACATCGACAATGATGCACTTGGCCAAAATGTGCGTATGCGTTTTCCCCTGAATATATTCAGGAGAAAAAGCATACGCCCTTTTTGGCCAAGCAAGCAAGTAGGCAATGCAAATCTGCAGTACAAAGAAGTATCACTTCCCACCGGTCAAAAGGGACATCCACAAAATGGGCAAAAATCAGAAAGGCAAGACAGGCCCTGGAGAACAGGGAGCCTTTTTATGCTGATGGGCGGGTTGTAAATTTCCAACTGCCTCTCTGGAGGAGTGCATTGTGTTCCCTAAAACAAGTAAACAACAGAGCTACAGAGCCAAGGGCACTTCCAGTCTAGGGAATATACCTTTGGAAAACTGAAAATCAATAAGACAGAGCCACCCCAAATTTAGGGCTTCACTGCTTACAAGAACCTCAACTTGGGTTCACCTTAAGTATCCCAGGAAAGATAAATATGGCTCAAAAAATTGTGGTACTTATGTACGATGGAATATCCCTCAGCCATGAAATCAATGTCATAAGACCACTAGCAGCAAAATGAGTGGATTCAGGTACGATGATTCTAAGTGAAATAAGTCACACAGAAAAAGAAACTTATCATAATCTATCACTTATGAAGATCCTGTAAACATGGCTACACATGAACTGAGTTAGGAAAGAGAACAGAGTCTCACATTTAGAAAACACTCTTATGCCTGCTTAAGGGGGATTGAGAGGTGGGGTGATGCATAAAACCAGAGTTTGATATAAGCACTGGTACCGTTCCAAAAACCAACTATGGAATAGACAAGACCTACACCTTCCTCAGTGAAAGGGATTCAAAATCCCATATTTCCCGCAGAGGAATATATCTGACTAGTAAGAATCTTAAAACCTATGTATTGATATGTCTCCGTAAGGGAATCAAGTGTGTCTAGACTGGCATAAATATGGCAGCGAGAATCAGCTCAAACCCACTAGAAAAAGGAATTTCAAAAACAGAAAATACGGAAATTCTTTAGTATTCCTTCAGGGTCTCTGATGAAACCTGGAATGACCCTATCTACAATGACAGCTGGATATGGCATAAGGCTGGATACCTGGGACTGAGAGGATTTGTGAGAATGGGTTAGCAAATGCAGACCCTTTAAAGCAATAATGCATGGCAACCATTCCATGGGTCCCAACTCTCCAAGTTGAAGGGAAAATTACTACAGCTATAACATGTATGGGAAACCTAGAGTATAGACACACTGTGAATACGAAAGGTTTCTAGAACTCAACGGATAGTCCCTCTCCTGGTGCTCCGGTTTGACTTTCCAACTGCTTTACTATCACTCTCCCAACTTGGAGAGACAGCCCCTTTAACCTCCTGGTTCTCACCGGTTGCCAATTTGGCAGAGGATGAAAGAGAAGAGGGAGAATCAATGAGAGCGTAGCTGTTAGGCATTTGGACGGGCACATGTCACTCTAATTGTCCGGCAGGAAGAAGAATTAGCCAAAGTCTCAGCCACTCACCTGGAAACAGTATAGGTCCTGAAACAAAACTTTGTATTACATTCAGCTCACAAAAACGAGTTGAAAAATGGAGCTCAGAGGCAGAGCAATTCACAAAGGCCAACTATCGTCCAGAAATCTGTTGAGGGAAGGCAACGAAGTGGACTTGAAAGTCAGGCCGAATAGCAGGAAGCAGATTTCAAGAGGTACGTTGGAACCGTCTGTAAAGCACAGGAAGAGGGGAACAACCTCGACAATGATGTACTTGGCCAGAAAGGGCGTATGCATTTTCTCCTGAATATATGCAGGAGAAAACGCATACAAACTTTTTGGCCAAGCCAGCAAGCAGCCAATGCAAATCTGCACTACCAAGAAGTATCACTTCCCACCGGTCAAAAGGGACATCCACAAAATGTGTAAAAACCAGAAAGGCAAGACAGGCCTTGGAGAACAGCGAGCGTTGTTATGCTGATGGGCGGGATGTAAATTGCCAACTGCCTCTCTGGAGGAGTGCATTGTGTTCCCTAAAACAATTAAACAACAGAGCTACAGAGCCAAGGGAACTTCCAGTCTAGGGAATATACCTTGGGAATACTGAAAATCAATAAGACAGAGACACCCCAAAATTTAGGGCTGCACTGCTTACAAGAACCTCAACTTGGGTACATCTTAAATATCCCAGGAAATATAAAAATGCTTCAAAACATTGTGGTACTTATGTACGATGGAATATCCCTCAGCCATGAAATCCATCTTGTAAGACCAGCAGCAGCAAAATGAGTGGATTCAAGTACGATGATTCTAAGTGAAATAAGTCACATAGAAAAAGAAACTTATCATAAGATATCACTTATGAAGGTCCTGTAATCATGGCTACACATGAGCTGAGTTAGGAAAGAGAAGAGAGTTTGACATTTAGAAAACATTCTTATGCCTGCTTAAGGGGGAGGAGAGGTGGGGTGATGCATTAAACCAGATTTTTATATTAGTTCTGGTACCGTTCCAAAAACCAATTACGGAATAGACAAGAACTACACCTTCCTCAGTGAAAGGAAATCAACCCCCCATATTCCCTGCAGAGGGATATATCTTACTAGTAAGAATCTTAAAACCTATGTATTGATATGTACACGTAATGGAATCAATTGTGTCTAGGCAGGCATAAACATGGCAGTGAGAATCAGCTCAAACCCACTATAAAGAGAATTTCAAAAACGAAACAAAAAAACAGGGAAATTCTTTTCAATTCCTTCAGGGTCTCTGATGAAACCTGGAATGACCCTATCTACAACGACAGCTGGATGTGGCATAAGGCTGGACACTTGGGACTGAGAGGATTGTTGAGATTGGGTGAGCAAAGGCAGACTCTTTAAAGCAATAATGCATGGCACCCATTCCATGGGTCCCAACTCTCCAGGGTGAAGGGAATATTACTACAGCTATAACATGTACGGGAAACCTAGAGAATGGACACACTGTGAATACGAAAGGTCTCGAAAACTCAAAAAATAGTCCCTCTCCTGGTGCTCCGGTTTGACTTTCCAACTGCTTTACTCTCAATCTCCCAACTTGGAGAGACAGCCCCTTTAACCTCCTGTTTCACACAGGTTGTCAATTTGGCAGAGGATGAAAGGGAAGAGGGAGAATCAATGAGAGAATAGCTGTTTGGCATTTGGACGGGCACATGTCACTCTTATTTCCCGGGAGGAAAAAGAATTAACCAAAGTCTCAGCCACCCACCGGGTACCAGTATACGTCCTGAACCAATATATTGGACTTGTGTTCAGCTCAGAAAAAACGAGTTAAATAATGGACCTCTAGGTCACAGCAATTCACAAACAGGCAGAGTAATAAAGGATAACTATCGTCCAAAAATCTGTTGAGGGAAGGCAACGAGGCGGACTTGAAAGCGAGGCAGAATAGCAGGAAGCAGATTTCAAGAGGTACGTTGGAATCGCCTTTAAAGCACAGAAAGAGGGGCACAACTTCGACAAGGATGCACTTGGCCAAAAAGGGCGTATGCGTTTTCACCTCAATATATTCAGCAGAAAACGCATACGCCCTTTTTGGCCAAACAAGCAAGCAGACAATGCAAATCTGCAAGACAAAGAAGTATCACTTCCCACTGGTCAAAAGGGACATCCACAAAATGGGTAAAACCCAGAAAGGCAAGACAGGCCCTGGAGACCAGGGAGCCTTGTTATACTGATGTGCGGAATGTAAATTGCCAACTGCCTCTCTGTTGGAGTGCATTGTGTTCCCTAAAACAAGTAAACAACAGAGCTACAGAGCCAAGGGCACTTCCAGTCTAGGGAATATACCTTGGGAAAACTGAAAATGAATAAGACAGAGCCACCCCAAAATTTAGGGCTGCACTGCTTACAAGAACCTCAACTTGGGTACACCTTAAATATCCCAGGAAAGA